>NC_042615.1:152866912-153088386 GCF_901001135.1 Rhinatrema bivittatum
TACGGAAAACGATTCGCGGCAAGAAATCGCTTCCTGAACCCCGCTGGACTCCCAGAAACTTTTGGCCAGCTTGGGGGGGCCTCCTGACCCCCACAAGACTTGCCAAAAGTCCAGCGGGGTCCGGAACGACCTCCTGCGTCGAATCGTTTTTTGTCTATGGCCGCCGCCATTTTGCGGCGGCCATTTTGCAAAATGACGCCGGCTGAAGACAAAGGATTCAATTGAGGGGGCCGTTCCGGACCGCCGCCGTTCTGGACCACAGGTAATTTAAAGCATTTGGGGGGGGGGGGGGTTCGGGAGGGTGGGGGATTTAATTTAAAGGGTCGGGGTGGGTTTTAGGGGGTTGGCTCACGATTTTAACGATTTTCACGATATTTTTAAAACCCAAACGGCAACAATACGATTCCCTCCCCCTCCCAGCCGAAATCGATCGTTAAGACGATCGAGGACACGATTCACATCTCTAATAAGCAATATGGAATCTATCTACTATTTGGGATCCTGTCTGGTACGTGTGACCTGGATTGGCCACTATTGGATTTTGGGCTTGATGGACCCTTGATCTGAGCCAGTGTAACTTATGTATGTGTTTGCCAAATAAGTTACTCTCAATGTTACAAAATAACCCCTTTAATTGAAAGTTGTAGAGTATCCATTCTATTATACCTAATTGGTAATTATGCCCAAACTTAAATCTTTTGTACAGAAGCAATCTATAAAAGAAATGCAGAGAAAGGGATAGGGTGGGAGGCCTCCACCCCCACCCCAGACAGCTTCTGTAGAGATCAGAGATATCCCTTACCTTTCAAAACTTGAAACATTTTAAACATGAATACTGATTCCCATCACAGTTACATTTGTATTTCAATACCTGAAACCCAGAAAGTGAAGCAAGTTAGATAAGGCAATGCCTCCATTACAATAGCATAAATAAAAAACATCCCCATTCTCAAAGCAGACTGAAGCTGGTATATATAAAACAATTTTTTTTTTTTTACTAAATATACAAAATCATATACGTATGTTACTGAGATAAGCAGTGTTAATGTGCTGAAGTAAGAGTGACTGTTTCAGGATAACTAGTGATTATAATTTTTTCCATTCAATATTATTGAATGTAATTAAATGCATAGGAGTTTTAATTTACTTAGTATAATTAATTATGTAGAGTTTATTCAGAAGCATTTAAATGGATAACTCAGAAGTTATATGGCTAAATGAATATTTGGGAACATAGCCTGTTATATTTTAGCCGGCTATCTTATCCAGCTAAAATTTATCCAAATAACTTAGGGCTAGATTTTCCATTTTCGCAGAGAATGGTGAATCCCATTATTAACGGGGGCGGGGGGATGAAGGGGGGGGGGCACCCTGCGAAAGCCGGCAGCGATCGCACCACCGTGGTGTTATCTCTGCCGGCTTTTGCACCCAATATCGTCACCATGAAAGGTGATGCTATTGGGAGTGTTACTGGCGGCGATAACGATGCTTATCTTATCAACGCCAGCGAAGAGAGTGCCGCGTCCGCCTCCTTGCCACCGTGACTCCTCCCCTCCCTGCCCTGACTCCACCCCCAGCAAGCTATCGCACACAAAAAGGGAATTTTCGGTGCAAAAAGTCCCTTTTCGCGTGTGATAGGCTTAGAAAATGACCCCCTTAGAGGCATTCCGAGCACGAGTTACATTAGCTGGTTAAGGTCTAGATTTATCAAACTGCACAAACTGCACTAAATATTGCATGCGAAAGAAAAGGGGTGTGTTTTTTAGTAATAGCCTATTTAGTGCAATGTGCGTTACCTTAGTGCTTTGCATAGGTATTACTGCAAAGTAGAGAGAAGAAGAGAGGGAGAGGGAGGGAGAGAGAGAAAGAGCTCCTATCTACAAGACCCTTGTAGTAGTTAGCTATTTATGCTACTATAGGAAGCCCATCTAGTAACTGGAGATGAGGTTAAGGAAGCTTGATCAAGCAAGGTTGAGAGAAAACTGTACAAATATCATTTTTGTGTGAGTTTCCTCACTCTGAAGGACATCAAATCTTCACAAGAGTGCATTGTTCTGTTCATACATCTTACTCTCCATGTAAAAGTGGCCCTAAGCCCTACACTACTACCTAAACCTCAGCTCAAGTTACTAGGTGGGCCTCCTATAGTAGCATAAATAGTAGCTTCTTACTATGGTACCCCGCCCCCCCCCCCCCCCCCCCCCCCCAGAGGCTCGCTATCTCTCGCTCTCTCTCTGTTGCATTTGTGTTTCTTCTCGCTCCTCACTCCACCCTCTCTACTTTGGGAGCGACTCCCTTCGGCTCTGATGGACAGATGCAGCCACATCTTCTCTCTTCCTCTTGGTCCCGGTGTCCCCGGGCTGGCTTGACGCTATGGATCCGCCATGTTCCTGATGACGTAAGGGCACGTGCTCCAGACTTTGTACCAGCAAGGGTGCGAAACTTGGGGGTGTCCCCCCGTAGTGACATCATCCATTTCCACTTTAAAAGGTCTTTGTTTGCTAACCTCTAACGAGTTAGCAAGGAACTCCAACAGGACTTGCTTTGTCAGTCCACGATACTTGCAACAACGATCTAGTCAGCTAGGGGAATCCTTCTCCACTGCTCGGCCTTTTCAAACTTACCAGGAATACCCATTCCATGGGGGCTCCGCTCTCTCTTCTTGATTTCAGATTGCCAAGACGGGATCCGGTACTCGCTCCTCGAGGGCCTATGTCCCTGAATACTTGGAAGACTCCTCATTGCCTGGAAGCAATCGCAGACGTGAACACAGTGAGTTCTATTGTAGATAGGAATCGGTACTCACTCCACGAGGGCCTACATTCCTATAGCTCTGAAGACTCCCTTCTGTCCAAGACGTTATCGCAGGTAACAGAGATCGAGAGTTCTATTGGCAAGATTGCAGATAGGAACTGGTACTCGCTCCAAGAGGGCCCATGTCCCTAGAATCCATTACAGACTCTCTTCTACTCTAGAAGCCATTCCATATACAACTATTGTGAGTTCTTATTATAGACTGCTTGTGGGAACCAGTGCTCACCTATGGCTCCTGTTCCTAAACATACTGAAGACTCTCTGTGGCATAGAGACCATTGCAGACATCTAATATTGTGAGTGTACCATCTTGTATCCAGTATACCCTGTCTACTCACTACTTCTAGTCTCTCTCTACAGCTCAGCGACCCAGAGATTATAGTCCAGTATCAGAAGGACTTCAGCCCTGCCGAACACATCGACTCTCTACTGCCACCTCTGGTGGTCCAGCTTCCAGCCTAATAAAGAACTATTGTGTTTAACTCATATTCTAGCCTAGCTGGTGGTTCTTCTCAGGATCTCCTCCTGGGGGCGCTGCCATCAGCCCAGGGATTCACCATTTCCTCCAAATGGTCATTCCTTACACTACTATCACTCTGTAGGAGCCAACCACTACCGACCACTAACCCCCCTTATGGAAGTATTATATAGATAGCTACTTTCTCTTTCTATGGGACTTGCCAGCAACCTATATATATAACAGATTGCTACTCCATAGCAGAGGCATGATGGATTGCTATCTAGAATGTACCTATTGTTAGCTCCTCTCCTCAGAAGAGTATCATTGAACAGATTGTCAACTCCACTTCCTGGTGAGTTGATCCATAACAGATTGCTATCTCCTTCCTTAGAGGAGCATCTAACAGCAGTTCGCTAACAGATTACTAACTCCGCCCTCCTGACAGGGTAAGCATTACAGATAGCTAACTCCTCCCTTCTGAAGGAGCAGATCATGACAGATTGCTAACTCCTCCCCCTTTCAGGAGAAAAGCAGAATAGATAGCTAACTTCGCCCTCCTGACGGGTTGAGTGATAACAGATTGCTAACTCCTCCCCTCTGGAGGAGTAGAGCGTAATACTCTCCCCCCCCCCTCTCATCTCATGCCCTTCCCCAGCCCAAAAATGCCAAAAACGGAATCTGTGAAAAAATCACAAATTGGAATGTGGGCATATCACATGACATTGCACAGCTTTACGCCTTTGAAAAAGGTGTAGTTATTTTTGGCGTTAAAAAACTGCAATATCATGCATTTTGGCTTCATGAAGCCAGCCCACTTTTACAGATTTTCCTCCCCAATCCCCCCCCTTTAAAAACTTTGCATCACACCATGGGTTATGGTGCTTTTCGCATGCATTAAGGCATTTTTTGAATGCGAAAACACCTTAACGCATGTGAAAACGCCATACCGCAATTTGATATATGACTCAGTTGTCTGACTAACTCTGATATTCAGAGTTAGTTGGGTAACTTATCTGGCTAAATCTGGTTGAGTCAAAGAGCTGTCGTAAAGTTAGCCAGATAAAGTTAGTCAGCTACCTCTAAGACAGCCAGCTATATTCAATGATGCAACTGCACTACTGAATATACTTCCAAAGTTAACCAGATAAGTTTATCTGGCAAACTTTGCTATCCAGACAGTGCTCAATAGGGATGTGAATCGTGTCCTCGATCGTCTTAACGATCGATTTTGGCTGGGAGGGGGAGGGAATCATATTGTTGCCGTTTGGGGGGGTAAAATATCGTGAAAAATCGTGAAAAATCGTTAAAAAATCGAAAAATCGAAAAATCGAAAAACCGGCACATTAAAACCCCCTAAAACCCACCCCCAACCCTTTAAATTAAATCCCCCACCCCCAAATAACTTAAATAACCTGCGGGTCCAGCGGCGGTCCGGAACGGCAGCGGTCCGGAACGGGCTCCTGCTCCTGCATCTTGTCGTCTTCGGCCGGCGCCATTTTCCAAAATGGCGCCGAAAAATGGCGGCGGCCATAGACAAAAAAGATTGGACGGCAGGAGGTCCTTCCGGACCCCCGCTGGACTTTTGGCAAGTCTCGTGGGGGTCAGGAGGCCCCCACAAGCTGGCCAAAAGTTCCTGGAGGTCCAGCGGGGGTCAGGGAGCGATTTCCCGCCGCGAATCGTTTTCGTACGGAAAATGGCGCCGGCAGGAGATCGACTGCAGGAGGTCGTTCAGCGAGGCGCCGGAACCCTCGCTGAACGACCTCCTGCAGTCGATCTCCTGCCGGCGCCATTTTCCGTACGAAAACGATTCGCGGCGGGAAATCGCTCCCTGACCCCCGCTGGACCTCCAGGAACTTTTGGCCAGCTTGTGGGGGGCCTCCTGACCCCCACGAGACTTGCCAAAAGTCCAGCGGGGGTCCGGAAGGACCTCCTGCCGTCCAATCTTTTTCGTCTATGGCCGCCGCCATTTTTCGGCGCCATTTTGGAAAATGGCGCCGGCCGAAGACGACAAGATGCAGGAGCAGGAGCCCGTTCCGGACCGCTGCCGTTCCGGACCGCCGCTGGACCCGCAGGTTATTTAAGTTATTTGGGGGGGGTTCGGGAGGGTGGGGGATTTAATTTAAAGGGTCGGGGGTGGGTTTTAGGGGGTTTTAGTGTGCCGGCTCACGATTCTAACGATTTATAACGATAAATCGTTAGAATCTGTATTGTATTGTGTTCCATAACGGTTTAAGACGATATTAAAATTATCGGACGATAATTTTAATCGTCCTAAAACGATTCACATCCCTAGTGCTCAATATGGACTCCTAGGTGTTGTGATGAGATTTCTCAAGTGTTCTTTTATTAGAGTAAGTTGTGCTGCTTTATCCAGCAGCAAAATACAACCACCACAAAAATAGGTATACTAGAATAATGTACAGCATTATGTACAATATTACTTAGCAAGTGGTACAACCAGAGTTTCCACTGAAAGAATATCACAAATCATTCTTATAGTGCTAATAGATGTTTGCAATGCTGAACAAATGCACAGTGCTGAATAGAGTCCCTTCTAAATAGAGCTTACAAACTAGTCAAAGCAAACATACAGGACTAAAAGAACCTTTGAGAATTTCATTTGTTAATAAAATAAAACCCAGAAGACTATGATTAGGAGAATCAGGGATTAAGATTTTAAAGCAGTCTCAAAAAGGTGGGTGTCACACCTTTCAAAATGCAATATGATTGGAGCATCACTACATGGATAGAAGGTGGTTAATGGGAATGTTGATGCACACAGAACCTCACTCTGACAATAAAATGTACTTTATTTATAGGAATAATAGTTCTAAAATACAACCAACTGGCAAAATAAAGAACAGTGTCATTTTATATGAAAGGCTTTTGAGGCAAAAATTGAGGGAATCTAAATCCAAAACATTCACAGTTCTTAGCATGAGAGCAGATGATTTTCCGCAGATCATTCCATGCCACAAATCAAAATCATCATCCATCACAGTTATAATAACAACAATTTTTGTCTGTCAGAAACCACATATGCAAGCTTGTCCTTCTTGCTGAGAAAAAAATAACATGAATATGAGCAAGACTGACAGAAGCACTGGTACTGGTAGAACTTATAAAAATGATCTGGTTATAGATACAACCAGAAAGAGGACATATTTAGGGTAGAATTGTATTTATTTATTTATTTGTTTGTTTATTTATTTATTTAATGGGGGGTTTTTATACCGACATTCATAAACAAAATATCACATCGGTGTACAGCTTAGTTATAAATGCCTTATTAAAAGCATTTAAAAACAATCAGTAAACTGAAATACACAAATTTAATAAAGTTAAAATTTTAACACATCTTAAAATTATGAAAGAAACTAAAATTAGCAGTAAAACAAAGATTTAAAATAGATTCAAAGACTAAGGAAAAGCTTGCTGAAATAGCCATGTTTTGAGTGCTCTCTTGAAAGCTTTAATATCTGGCTCAAGTTGCAGATCTTGAGGCAGCGAGTTCCATAATAGTGGACCAGCGATGGAAAGTGCTCTCTCATGTACTGTATTCAAATGTGCAGATTTTGGAGACGGCACTGGTAAGGATCCACTGTTTGCTGACCTGGTGGACCTCTGTGGGGTGTGAAAGTGTAATGAGGCAGTTAACCATTCCATTTTGTCATTATAGAGAGTTTTGTGATTCAAAGACAGGGCTTTACATTGGATGTGGTGGGTGATTGGTAACCAGTGTAAATCCTTTAAAATTGGTGTAATATGTTCTGTTCTTCTAGTGTTGGTTAAGATTCTGGCGGCTGAGTTCCAGAGAAGTTGAAGTGGTCTGATTGAAGAAGCGGGTAATCCTAGTAATCGAGTGTTACAGTGGTCTTTCTTTGAAAAGATAAAGGCTTGTAAAACTGTTCTAAAATCTTGTTTATATTAAAGTGGCTTTAGTCTTTTCAGAACATTTAATTTAAAATAGCCATCCTTAATTATATTGTTTATCCAGTGTTTTAGACTTCTTTCACAATCTAGCATCACTCCCAGGTCTTTAACTTCTAGTGCAACTGGATGTCTTTTTTCATTCTTTAATATTTCCCCCTCAATCTTTTCATTTCATTTATTACAGATTATCAGAAATTCTGGTTTCTTTGGGTTCAATGTTAAACTCATTTGTGTTAAAATTTGAATTATAGCTGCGAGATAGATTTCCCAAAGTTTTAATGTGGATTCAAGAGACTTAGTAAATGGAATGAAAATTTGTACATCATCTGCATAAATAAAATGGGTTAATCCCAGACCTGCTAAAAATTTACATAAAGGCAACATATAAATATTAAAAAGAGTGGAAAATAATGATGAACCTTGTGGAACTCCATGTTTTAGTATTAATTGTTCAGACTCTTTGTTATTCATTTTGATTTTGAAAGATCTATTTAATAAAAATGAGTTGAACCACTGCAGTGTGGTATCTGCTAAACCTATTTCGCTTAACCTAGTTAATAATGTGTCGAATGCAGCCGATATATCAAGTAATACTAACAAGTAAGTTTGACCATTGTCCAGCCCTCTTAGAATTGTGTCTATAAGGGAAATCAATAGAGTTTCTGTATTATAACATTTATGGAAACCAAACTGCAAGGGGGGCAAGATATTATGGTTTTCGATGTGTTCTGACAATTGTTTGTAAACGACTTTTTCCAGTAATTTGGAAAGGAATGGTAAGATGGAGATAGGCCTTAAATTGGAAGGTTTGGTTGAATTTGTCTAGGGATTTTTAACAATTGGTTTAACTATGGCTCTTTTTAAGTGATCCAGAAATTTACCTTGTTCTAGGGATAAGTTGATGATATTAGCTAAGGTTCTTGCTATTATGTTTGAAATTGTCTTTAGTATTTTAATGGGAATGCCATCTAATGGGTGATTGGCAGAGGGGAGAAAGAGATGCTTTCAACTCAGAAACCTCTGGAGATGTAGTTCTTCACAATGATGAATACCCAATAATCAGGGCCGCTATGATGGGCAGGCAAAACATGCAACAAATTGAGTGGGTGCCAAAGAGATAGAAAAAAAGAGTAAACCACGCATCACCAGACTTCTTTCATCTCCTTTCTGCCTGCTCCTGGATATGCACCCTTGCACTTCTTGGGACCCAGCCTGCTCTAACATGAAGCAGAAGACATTCTGCTTTTTTGGAGATCCTTTTAGAGAGCTTTTGGAGAGCCTTCCCAGACATATGATTGTGCTTCCTGGGCTGGCCAGTAGTGGCTTAGCTTGCCCCAGTGTGGGGACAGGAGCTGCATAGCCAACCAGGATAAGAGAGTGAGAGGATAGAGTCTGGAGCCAATGGCAACCATTGCCATGGGTACAATGCTGCCTGAAGATGATGTCTTTTGATGCTAAACCTAAGTGTTTTCTCTATCTTCTCTCTACAAAACAGGAACAAGATGATAAACTTGATAATGGAGGTCATAACTATAATATGTATGATCAGAGCATTCAGTTTCCTGAAGTGGTTTAGGGAAGATTCTAGAGCATTAGAAAATTCTGTGGTACTTTTGCATAAATTAGTATTTTTGCATAAATAAATAATATCAGTTGTATTTAATATTATAAACATTAAATAGTTTTCCAATCATATTTGTATAATCAGGCAAGAGGTCCACTGGGAGGCCACACAGGAACAGGGCCAAGGAACAGTGCTAGGAGGACCACAGAACTAGAGTGACCACAGCAAGGAGCAGGGAAACTCCAACTTTCAAGGTGTGGCAGTACTGAGTCATGTGCCTTCAAGGCAAGCCTGTGCAGCTCAGACTGCAGCTCACTGAGGGCCTCGGCAGGCACGACAACCACACAGCAGTCAGGATCATTTTAATTATCTCACAATCCTTGACTAGCATTTTCCTATCACTGGTACAGAGAGGAATTATGCCCCAATTTTATTGGGCCAAAGATAGCTTTTGTTGCTTTAAAGAACTCATGAAAATTGTTGGAATTGACATGGTGTTGGATCTCCTTTGCTTTCTCATTCTACCAATTGTTCTTGAAAGCAGAGATCCTTATCTGGACTGCAGCTCTAGCAAGATAATAATTCTTCTTCTCCAGGGAGTGCCTTGCCAGCCTTTAAAACGGTGTTATTTACGATTAACTAATATGTAAGCTCTTCCATCAACCATCCATCCTGCATACTGTGCATTCATCTGTCCATGCTGTGCATCTACCTGTCCATCCCACCATATAACCACCAATGCATCCTGCATGCTGCTCTACACACCTTACAATCCACCCCACCCCCACTTGCACACCAGATATGCATACGTACAACAGCTAAGGGATGTGGCATTCAGGTCAGTGCCTGTGCAGTTTTGGGTGTGTTCTTGTAATATTTGCTCAATGGGTCATGTGGGGGAGGGGGAGTGAGAGAGCAATGCATAGCTATGATGCAGATATGGGGCAAGTCTACTCTTTATCTTAAGTCAATAAGGTCCTGAATTTACTAGTCATTGATATATTTCCAGCCTTGGTTTTTCTTTCTCAAATACCAAAGTATTTGTGGCAAACATCTGAGATGGCTAAGTTCAAATATTGCAAGGCCTGATGGATGTTTCTGTATATCTTTGGCTACCAAGCTTAGAATCAAGAGAACTTCTGAAAATATCCTTCTAGACTTGCTCTTTGAGTTCGGTGATGCTAACTTTCATAAAATAT
The DNA here is from genome assembly GCF_901001135.1 of Rhinatrema bivittatum. Lineage (NCBI taxonomy): Eukaryota > Metazoa > Chordata > Amphibia > Gymnophiona > Rhinatrematidae > Rhinatrema > Rhinatrema bivittatum. The sequence continues at coordinate 152,876,883 of NC_042615.1, forward strand.
TTTTTCATGGAAAGTGATGTGAATGCATGGACCATCTTCCTGGGAGCAGGCATGAGGATAATGGACTTTGAGAAGACATGGAATAAACATAGGGGACCTTTAGATATAAATATATTAAGTCAGAGGAACTACAGAAAAGCATTATAGGTTTGGGAAATTTTAGGATGTAAAGGCAAATTAGTAATACACAATTCTTTTGCTGATTTAAACTTTAGTTAGTAAGCCTAGGTGAATCACTGCAAAGTTTTCTGTTCAACAAATGTTGGCACCTACTCAGATCAATCATACTACTCTAAATCCTTTTCAAGGTAAGTAACTGACTTTTTTCAACCTTTTTACTTAGGTACACAAAATCTATAAACTATTACCTCCCTCTGGCTTTTCTTTTATATCAGATACACACAAACAAATATTGTATTTTTTTTTTTTAATATGAGTATAAGTTTAATTGTAGGTATAAATGATTTTTATTTACTTTTATTGTCATTTATTATTGATATTTTATTTACCTTTAGTGTGTTTTTGATATTATTGATATTAATGTTTTAATCCATGGAAATTTCTGTAAACCGATGTGATGGTAATTCCAAACACCGGCATATAAATACATAATAAATAAATAAACTAACTGTTACCTCCCTCTGGCTTGCTTTTTATCTCACACAAACACAAACTCTAACTAATACCTCCCTTTGGCTTGCTTTTTATCTCACACAAACACAAACTCTAATACCTCTCTTTGGCTTGCTTTATATTTTAGATACACACATACTAAAGAATATTCCCTACTATTTCACTTCTCCCCCAATTTTTTTAAGTCCTAGATTTCTCAAAGCAATACTTAATGATCCTCTTTAGCCACCAGCAAGATAATCTTCTTTTTTCAATGATCCCATTGTAGTAAATGTTTCATCTTGAGCAATGTAATATTTATCCTACCTGATTTCCTTTACTGCACTCCTTCACATGATAAAATGCAAAATTTTAGCAAAACTTATTTTTTCATATATTAGCATACCATGCAAATGCTGGACATGGTGAAGATGGCCTGAATCACATGAAATGACACTTTTTTTTTATTAAATTTCATACATTTACCCTACAATATGCATATTGTGGTGTGCATGATGAATAATATTTTTGAATGTATGTGGATGTCATTAAAATTCAAAAATGAAGACATTAGCTATTGACATCTACCAGAGAGAAAGCTGAAATAGAAAGATCTTTGTTTGCTTTTCTAATGAAGTCTTTTCATCTCATTTGTTCGTAATATGCATTTTAAGCCTCTGGCATTCAACTTGGTTTTAAGGAAAAAATATTGCTTTTATGTTTTGTGAAGATCTATTACCATTAGGTTTAATTTTCATTCCAATCAAGGTCTGGCACCTAAAGAAAATTACAGTAGTTTGAAGTAATTTCTGAATATTCAAAAATCTTCATTTCACCTGTTAATTAATCTTACATATCAGACCTCTTCTTGAAAGGTGATCATTATCTTTCATTTTAGGATTATGAAATATTAGAACTCAAGAGCACTACAGCTGTGAGATATTACATTTCAAAGATGAAAGCAAAAGTAATTGCATTCTACAAAGAGAAATTATGTACTATTGAACCTGTTTTTAGTAAATTGTAGATTTGTTGACTCAAATCAATTGATATCAACTAACTTTAGTAAGGAGTAAAAAAATGTATAGAGCAGTGGTCTGCACTATCGGCCCAATTTTTAAAGGGCCATGCACATAAAAAAAGGGGGGTTACGCGCAGAAGTGCCAGGCCCTGCAAAAGGGGTGGGCCAGGGGCCTGGTCTGGGTAGGGAGGGGCAGGATGGGGTCGGTCCTGTACAGCACCATTAGCTGCTGTCCCAGGGAAGCTCACACCGGCAGCCGGCTGGCGCACAGAACTTACTACTGTTCAAAGGAGCAGGTAAATTAAAAAATAAAAAAAATAAGTTAATTAGGGGAGGTTTAGGGGTCGGGGAGGAGAGGGGAAGAGTTAGGAGTGGACTGGGTGGGAACTGGGGGAGGCCCAATTTCGTCATCGCACATATTTTTCTAAAATCCCCCCCTCATGCGGAGCAGGCCACCAGCCTGCACATGCACTCGTGAACATGAAAATCCAGCGCGCGTGTGCACGGAGGACAGGTATTTTATAACATACACGTGCCAATGCGCACATCTTATGGAATAGGCGCGTCCATGTGCGCGCGTGTATTTTTTTAAATCTACCTTTATTTTTTTAAGCACTGGGGATCCAATGGGGCTAGAGTAAAGCCAAGTCTCATCACAACCATCCAGGCCCCCCCTTATAATGGCACAGTGTCCCCCTACCTTTTGTCCAGAACAACCATCTTCTCTCTCTCCCCTGGTTTCTCCCCCCTTCCCTTCACCTTCCATTTCTAACAATAGTATTCCTCTTCAAGGCAAATCCCATCCCTCCTTCCTTGGAACCTCCCTTATACACACTCTCTCTTTCTCATCTCTCCCCAGCATTCTCCCCCTCACCTACCTCTGGACCAACATCATGCATTTCAAACATCGCCTCTTTAAGGGAACAAAAAGAAAGGAAGTTGTAAAGGACTTTAATGTTTTGTATAATAAGTAGGTAAATTTGTTTGGGCACCTAAATTATGTATGTTTTTAATCATATTTTGTAAACCGCTGCAATCTTAGGAGCCAGCAGTATAGAAGTGTGTTTAAATAAATAAATAAATCCTGAGGGAAAAATCAGCTTCACATGACATTTTCCTTCTTCTGAACATTGACCTGCAGGATACTGATTCCTCTTCCCTCTGCCTCCCTCCCCTGTGCACACAGACAGATCCTCCTTCCTCTGCCTACTTCAGCAGATCTGACGCTGGTTTCTCCTCCTGATCCACATGACCGAAGTTACCTATTAAAATGGAGACTGGCTTCAGCCAAGGCAGGAGCAGGGGAGGAGACTGGGGCATGTTACCATTACACGGGACTCCAGGTGTCCATAGAGAACAGAGCAATAATCAGCTCTAAGCTGCTGGGGGAGGTTTTCTGCAGGGTTTGTGGGTTGTGATTCTGGGGGATGGGAATAATTCTTCCTGGCCACATGGGGCTCCACCAGGAGTCTGCTGGAGCCACCAAAGACCTGCAAGCCTTATCTTGAAGAACACTGGTGTCAAGGGCAGCAAAGAAAAAGCAGAAACATTAAATAAATACTTTTGGTCTGTGCTCCCCAAAGAAGAAAATAGAAAAAGACCACTAATATATGGGAGTAAGAACTATTCAGGGGTCTTTCTTTATAGCTATAACATCAGGTGTCTAGAGTTCAGTTTGTCACTGACTTTACATTTATAGGAGAATACCGTCTACCATGAAGGAGTACATAGGAGAGATCCCCACAATACCTTAAAGCACCAGCTCTATTTATTTAGCCAGTCCACCTTAAGCAACACCCAGGAAGGAAGTAAAATCAAAGGGGTAGCTCCCTAAGGATGGACAAAAAAGTCAAGGCCCAGTAATGAGTAAAGAGGCCTAGGATGAAAGGAAAAAAGACAAGGCATTATTTTATATATTTGGAAGCCATAACAGGGCTACCATAACTTTATGACAAAGTCGAACTGCTGAGTTAAGCACATTATATGTGGTTTTCTTTTGTTGTAACACACAATGAAATCTTTGCATGTTAATTAAAGAAAATCCCCACACATGCGCAGTTCATCCCCATGGATTAAATTCATCCATTCTATGAAGGAGTTCGCATGAGCAGATCAATGGTGAATCTCAAGTGATTGATCAAGTAATTTTGGTTCCTTGGAAACACTTAAGAACTGAATATTGGGTTTCATTTTGAATTAATTTGAATAATTTCAATGTATGTGTTGGATATATACACTTCACAGGTGTGGGGATTTTCTTTAAATTCTACTGAGATCAGAAGGTCCATCTTTCAAACTGCTGACTAAAGACATTAGGGTAGATTTTTTAAAAATAAACATACAACTCCAATTTAGGAGCGGACTGGGAGGGAACTTTCCTAATCCCTACCCTAACCACCCTTCCCCTTCCCCTCTCCTCCCCACCCTCTAAATCCCTTTTCTTTTTAACCTTTTTTTCTTTGAGTTACTTCAGGGCCCGACCTGAAGTAACTTGTGCGCGCCGGCCGACTGCCAGCGAGTGAGGCTCTGGGACAGAGAGGAATGGCGCTGTCCCAGCCCACCCTGGTCCGCCCCCTGGACTGCCCATCCCCGTCCCCCGGCCTGCCCATTTGTCAGGGCCTGGCACTTATGCGCGTATCACCATTTATGCTCATGGCCGGGCTCTTTTTAAAATGCACGTGGCGCCCGACAATTTCTATGTGCATGGCATGTTTAAAATCGGGCCGTTAATGCAATGGACTGAGCTGCAAACTGGCTGACGTTATGGTGAGATCAAGGGCCTAATCTATGGACTGAGCTGTATATTGGCTGAAGCTATTCTTCAAAGCATTGAAATCTATCCAATGGTTTTCATTCTCTGGAAGGACAGTTTAACATTTGCCAAAAGCCTGTCTTTAAATTTATTGGATAGTCTATAAAGCCATGGTTAAAAAAACATAAATGTAGTCATAAGACTGAGTTTTGGGTTCTGGATGATTTCAATTTAAATGGTCTAGTGGTTAGGATTTCTAATTCTCATTCAGATATTCTGAGTTCAATTCGTGGGATGGGAACCAGATAGAAACTTTAATTATGTCATTGTATAAAATAATAAAATTGGCATTGTATTAGAATTTATTTTATAATTTAAAATTTGCATTGACAATAAAATGTTTTTAATTATATAGACCAGTGACTGTATAAGTTCTGATGAAGCTGCCACTTGCTCTGGTATCGACAAGAGCAGTGGTGGCGAAGGAGTGGGCCTCGATGCCCAGAGAGACAGGAAGCAGGAGTTGAGGGCCGGTGACAGTAGCGCCTAAGCTCGGACCCCCGCTGGGCTCAGGCGTTACACTTTTCTGGACGGGCCAGACAGGACTGCTAACGATGTCTGGAAGTGCCACAGTAAAGGCAAAGACCCTCCTTCCTCCAACAGAGATGTTTATTCGGAGGCAGTCACCCACGGTTCATCTCCATAGGTTCCACCATGGAAGAGGGCAGTGGTGCTGGATTCTTGGCTTGAGGACTCAGGACATGCGTGGGACGTGGTGGAGGAGAGCGGGAAGCCTTTACTTCTAGGTACCTTTGCCGGAGACAATGGTTGGTCTTCCCGGTGAGGGAAATCAGGTCCTCTAGAGATGTGGGATTTTCACGGACAGAGAGTTCATCTTTGAGAACGCTGGAGAGTCCATCTAGGAAGATGGCTTGCAAACAATCTTCTTGCCACCGAGCTCAGTAGCCAGGATCCTGAACTCCACCGGAGGTGGACGGAGGTGGAGTAGATTATGACTGGCTACAGCCTGGCAGCCTGGGTCTCCGAAGGTCTGTTTGAAGAGAGTAACAAACTAAGATAGCTTGGAAAGTATGGGATCAGAGCATTCCCAAAAGGGAGAGGCCCATGCAAGAGCCTTCCCTTCCAGGCGGGAAAGGATGAAGGTTACTTTAGTGTTCCTTCAGGAACAAAGAGGGTTGCAGTGCAAATTGCATGAAGCACTGATTGAGGAAACCACGGCAGAAGCGGGGTCCCCATTGTATAGAGGAGGTGCAGGGAGTGCCAATGATGCTTTGGGTAGCATAGAGGCCGATAGGCCCACGGGATTGGCCAGAGCTGTATCTCACAGCTGTGAATGAAACTCTTCCACTGAAGAGGCTAGCGATTCAAAAGCCCTGCGAAGTTCTTGGACTGTGGCGGCCAAACCCGGTAGAGCCCTGGAGGCGGGAGACTCCACCGAGTCCATGGCCTTGGCAACCTGTTGCGCTCAGGGGTGGACCCTTGTCCTGGAGCAGTGAAGAATGGCTCCCTGGTAGGGATCAGGAAGCACCTGCCCCCAGGGGTTGGAGCACTGGAGGAGACAGAGGCTTGAATGAGCTTCACCACTGGAAGCCCGCGGTCCCCCCGGGTGGAGCCCATAGCGACCTGGGCCGCTTGGACAGGTGGGCGTCGCAGGGTCTCCTGGAGAGGTAGTAGACAGGCATGCCCATGGAGAGCAAGGGAGCGTGGTCGGACTCGAGGTTGTAGGTCAGATGGAGCAAGGAGGACCAGAACATCATAGGCGATGACAAGGCAAGGAACAGAGCCAGAATCAGGAGACGTGGTCAATCAGGCAGAGGTCAGAATCCGAGGGTCAGTCCAAGGAGTAGTCAACAAGGCAGAGGTCAGGTTCCGGAGGTCAGACAAGGTCACAAGGCAGGCAGAGGATAGAAGGCAGGCAGCAGACAGAGCGGTCAAGGAACAGGCCGAGGTCAGTACCAGAGACAGTCCGAGGGTACTACCTGGAAGTCAAACAGACAGACACAGAACAGAGGGATGCTTGAACAGTAGGATGCAGGAACAAGGCTGTAACAGTAGGATCCTGGAACAAGACTGGAACGAGACTGGAACAAAACTGGAACAAGGCTTAGAACTCAGTGACAATCTAGCACACAATACAATGCCGACCTGATTGCCAAGGCAAGGAAGTGCAGGCAGGAACTTCCTTATGTGGTTCCTTCAATCAGGGTGCGCCGCAGATCTAGGACCCACCCCTGGCCCTACAAGAGGCCGGGTGGTCTGCACACGCGTACGTAGGGGCGTGACCAACACCATGGGAGGCGCCGAACTCTGGCGTGAGGCCTGGTGTGCAGTGAAAGGCCTGGGGACTGCCATCACGGGCAGTCCCCGGGCCTTTCACTGAAGTTGAAGGAGCTCGCAACTGCTGCTGGGGTGGCCGACTCGGGACCTGCAGAAGAGTCAGTGAGGTGAGCAGGCCCATGCGTGGGCCGAACACGGATGGGGCACGCAACATGTAATAGTTATTGAAATTGAATAAAAATAAAATACAATAAAAATAAATAAATAAATCGTGGTTCGTGAGTAAAGTTGCATATTTATGTATTTATTTATTTATTTATAATTTTTTATTACCGTGGCACGTTGAAAACATCACCTCAGTTTACAATAAAACAATAATTCAGCAACTAGCTTTACATTCTAATGACCATAGAACAAAACAAGTACAAGTAATTCAATGAATGATAGAAACGTAATACAAGTTAAACAAGCCTAAAATGTAAAAAAGGGTCAGGTCAAGGACATTCCATGGCATTTACAACGTTTACATGAGTAAGGTGCTATTTTATAAGCAATTTCTGCATGTAAATTTGTCTGGCCCGTCTGGAAAACTGCAACGCCTGAGCCCAGCGAGGGTCCGAGCTTAGGCGCTACGTCACCGGCCCTCAACTCCTGCTTTCTGTCTCTCTGGGCATCGAGGCCCACTCCTTCGCCTCCACTGCTTTTGTACTCATTTATATTTCCTCCTGATCAATATCTGGAGTAAGTGATCATAAACATCTTAAAAGTGAAATGCTGACTGGGTGGGGGGTCTGGGGGAAATGGGGTAACTTAAGGTTGAAGAACCAGGAGAATCTCAATGACCTGAAGATGGACTGGGTAAACTGGTAGACTAATTGGTAAAACTGGTAATTACATTGCTGTCCAAATGTTAGAAATCTCCTGAATTATGTATGTAAAAACCGGCTTATGGGAGGGGGTAAATACATCTAATTTATGTGTGTTAAATCCACTTGCATATAATTTTAAAATTAGAAGTAGAAATACATGACTATACCAGTTGCACACACTTATCCAGCTGAATTCGGACTTATCTGACTAATTATTGTCTTTCCTGTATTTTTCCGAATAAATACCAAGTTATCCAGCTAATTGGCGGCACTAATCCAGACAAGCTTTGATTTATCTAGATAAGTAGCAGAAATGTCACTACTTAGCTAGATAAGTCTTAAACAAACACTTCTCTGGCTATGTCAGATAACTGGATAAGTCTTAAAAACTGTTTTGTATCTGGCTATCTGATTTAGCTGGAGAAATAGCTCATTTTAGACTTATCTGGCTATCTTAGCCAGATAAGAGGAATTTTAAGACTTATCACTGGATTAATCAGTACTTATAAGAATAACATAGCAACATAGTAATGATGGCAGAAAAATACCAAATGGTCCATCCAGTTTGCCCAGTAAGTTTTTAATGGTAGCAACTGCCGTTCTGTGCAGGTTATCCCCAAGCATTATGTTAAGGGTGGTAATACTACTAGCAACATTATTATGTGTGAGCAGCCTTGATAATTCAGACAGTGCTGCTTTGAACATGCTTTGCTTTTGGACTTAGCTTTAGAAGCAGTCCTACACTTTTTCTCTAATGTGTGAGTATCAGTACCCCAGACTTTAAAAGTTAGGTGCCAGTGTTAGCTGTAGTCTGAATCCAATTCCTCTTTTATTCCCACCTTTGAAGCAGAAAGTGATGCTGCAATTGCGTCAAAATTATGAAAGCTACTTGCTTAAGGATAGTAACTGCCACTCCATGCAGGTTACCCCCATTTGTAGGTTACCTCCATTTGCATAGTATAGCCTTTAGGGATCCACAATGTTTATCCCAAGCCTATCTATTAATTTTCCCACCACTGAGGTTAGGCTAACCAGCCTGTAGGTTTCAGCCTCCTCTCATTACTACTCCCCTGTATCTTCTACCTGTCAGTTCAAATGTAAACTGGTATGATGTTGTACACTAATGTCGGTATATAAAAGTTTTAAATAAATAAATACATAAATAAGTCCACCTCCACTCTTCTCCATTCACATAGCGCCACTCCCAAATCCAGGGATCTATTGAACAAGTCTTTCAGTGAACTCACCAGCACATTTCTCAACTCCCTCAGTATCCTGGAATTACCTCATCTGGCCCATGGCATTGTCCACTTTCAGTTTTTCTATCTCTTCCCATTCTCTTATGTACATTTATTTATTTAATATATTTCTATACCGTCTTTAACAATATATATAATTGATCAAAACGGTTTACAATACAAAGTAAGAGTAAGATAATGTCATATACTATAAAATAAAACTGTTGTAATCAATCATAAAATAAAATAGACCAGAATATTTCTAGAAAAAATAAAATATAAATAAATAAAATAAAATATAGAAAGTTGGGAGAAAAATACAATATCGTGATCAATCCTTGCTAATCTAGCATCTGGTACATTTATAAACTAAATTCCCTAATAAAATAACATTTTTTTTTTTTTACTTTAATAACCAACATGGAGTTTTGGCCACTCCCATCTACAGTTTTGTCAACCAGCAATGATCCCACTTCAGGATCTTCTTTAGTGAACACCAAACTATTAATATTTCTGCCATTTCTTCATCTCTCTCCACACATTGCTCCTTGTCAACTTTCAATTTCACTATACAACTTCGGGCCTCCCTTTTTTCTCTGGTACAAATGTTTTGTCACCTGGCAATCCTTTCTTCCACTTCACTTTTTGCTTTCCTGATTTTCTTTCTTCATCTCCCTCAGTTTTACCAGGTATTCTTCCCTGTGTTCCTCTTTTTGGGGTCCTTTATATATTTTTTGCCTGCATTTTTTCAGCCACTTCCTTTAAGAACCAGATCATTTTCTTTTTCCTCGTACTTTTGTTTACTTTTCTAACATATAGATCTTTTGCCTTTGAAATATCTCCTTTAAATTTGGCCCATTGTTGTTCCACCTTATCCATTATCTCCCAGTCTTCTAGTTCTAAGTCAGAATTTATCCAAAAAAGGGCAAATATGTATTTGCACATTTTTTACATGTGTGCACATGTTCCCAAGTACAATTATGTGCATTTTATAACCAGCGTATATCATATATGTGCAGATTATAAAATAACAGAGCATCTACACACACCCAGATATATATATATATATATATGGACATATACACATTTTACATTTATCCTCCCTGCTTTTCTTCCAGTCTAAGAGAGCTTCTGAATGCAGAATCTGTCTGCAAAATCCAACAGAGCAAACAGAGTTTCTTTGCACATGCTCAGACCTTTCAGTGGGAGGATGTCAGCATCACTTGTTTCCCATGGCAGTTTAAAAAATTGTTCACCTTAATTGGTGCCCCATCCTGTCTATTTCCGTAGGTCTTCCTGCATTACAGGAGCCAGGCCAGGGTCAGTGGTAATCCCTGAAGATTGCTGATGAAAGCGGTTCTGAATATGCTTTAGATCTGAATGGAAAACATAAATGAATAAAACTAAATTTTTTGTCTAAATGTTTGGACATCCTCCATTTGTTTTGGCGATCTGTAAATAAAATGAAAATGGTCTTATTCACCTCATTTTACTCATTTGTTTCAATTGAATGCATATCCATAATGCTAAGGTTTTTCATGTAAATTGTGCTGACATTGTGAGATTTACACTGTTGTATTATCATTCCAGTGTGCTGATGTGGTGAATTAAAATGTACTGTGCTAACATTCTGAATATTTTATTATTGTTATATGATTGTTTTAGTGTGCTGTTATTGAATTATATTATGTAGTGATCCCCTAGGTCTCCACTATATGTCCATAGCTCATGCCCTGAGTTGGGATGCAGGAAGGAGGAGGGGCAGACTATCTCTAACTAGCAGCTCCTTTAAGGTATTGCGCTGATGGTGGACCCTTGGCCTGAGGTGGGGTTGGCACTACCCACAGGACAAGCCCTATGGGTCCCCACCGTCAGATGGCGGAGCAGGCTAGGAGATGGAGGCCGACTGGAGCTTCACCAATACTAGCCCACATTCCCCTTAGGTTGAGCCCTCTGGTGCTGGGGCCAGCTGGACTTAGGCGGGCCTCCATGAGATGACTCCCATTTGATATATTGCTCCATGGTGAGACCGCACCTTGAATTCTGTGTATAATTCTGGTCGCCACATCTCAAAAAAGATATAGTTTTTCCTTACCAGCCAGAAGCGGACACTGGGGGTAAGCGGTGGCTTGCCCTGACAGCTTGATTTCCACCAATCGCTTCGTTTCCCTGGTCTGAGGGGGCGTTTCCTGTGGAGGCGGGACCCGGACTTGGACTTTTAAATTTCAGCTGTGCTCTTAGAGTCCCAAGTCGAAAGGAGAGCTCTAGCGTTTTTTCCTTACCAGCCAGAAGCGGACACCAGGGGTAAGCGGTGGCTTGCCCCGACGGCTTGATTTCCACCAATCGCTTTGTTTCCCTGGTCTGAGGGGGCGTTTCCTGTGGAGGCGGGACCCGGACTTGGACTTTTAAATTTTAGTTGTACTGCGGCGCGCAGCAGAGCCGGCGTGCTGCTAAAGCCTTGCGCGTTTAAGGGGCGCGTGGCTAAGCAGGGCTTTGCCAGGTCTTCGCTGGAACTTCGCTATAAGACTGGACTTATACTGGTTAGAAATCGCTTTAAATGGACTCAGAAATAATACCTCTAGGTAAGAGTTAGACCTCCTTCTGGCTTCCAAAGTGGAATCTTTATTTTAAGAATATACATCTACCATTGAATATTTCTTTTGTTCCAGGTGATTATATATATTTTGCCTTTAATATGCCACACACTAAAAGAAAGGCCAGAATACGTCCTTCTAGTGAAGTGGCAGTTTCTGAAATAGGACAAAAGACTGTATTGGAATGGCTTGACCCACAGAATTCCCCACAGGTGTTAGTCGCTGGGGGAAATGCACTTGAACGGAGTGCTTCCTCCCTGACTACTGAAATATCTTTGAGCCCAGGAGAGCCGGCTCCTCCATCACCGCCCAGAAGAGAAGGGGGTTTGACCCCAATTAAACCGAGTGGTACGTCAGAGGGAATTTTAAATCCAACGGATTCTAGAGAAGATCTAGAAAAGGCTAATGGGAATTTGGACTTTAATGAACTGAAACAGCAAGCAAGACTGGGTATTTTGGAAAACTCTACTTTAGAGCCCATAGAAACTAGTACCCCTGGAAATGTCGATTCTGTTAGAAGCAAAATTGATAATATTGATGTAATAATAAAAACAAACAAGATATGGTCAAAATCTGTAAATGTAACTATGGATAGTTTATGGTCTTATATGGAAAAATTAGATACTTCCATAGGTAAATTAACTGATGTAGTATTAAAGACTTCTAATTCTTTATATCAAAATACTAATGAATTGGGAAAACAAAAAGAGGATATAAATAAGATAGATAAGCTGGTACTCCAGATTGAAAAGATTCAGACTCATCAGATTGTTAAAGAAGAAGAAATAAATAAGAGACTAGAAAATTTGGAAAATACTGTGAGATCATTGAACTTAAGAATTAATAATTTTCCAGTTATTAAAAAAATGGATCCGATTGAATTATTTAGGAGTTACGCATCTCAAGTTTTGAAAATTCCTGAAAAGTGTATGCCGGTAGTAGTAAAAGCTTATTTCTTAGGTGGAAAGAAAAAAAAGTTTGAATTAGAACGGATGGAAAAGAGGTAGAAGTAAATTCCATAGACTTATCAGACCTTTTACAAAAATCACAAGAGGAAATTGAAATTAAAATAAGAGAAACTTTACTAATTCAATTTGCTTTCTCTATGGATAGAGACAATACATTGAGGTCCTTTTTCCAAAATAGATTAACTACCTTTTACGGCCAAAAAGTATGGATTTTTCCTGATCTTATTAAGGATACTCAGATTCGAAGAAGAAATTTCCTACAATATTGGAAAATAGTAGTAGATAAAGGAGGAACTTTTACTTTAAAATATCCGTGTAAATGCTCCATTAAATTAGAAGGAAACAACTATATATTCTCGGATCTAAAGGGTTTAAAAGATCTTCTTGAAACTACAGACCAGCAATTAGGAAACGGAAAATAGGTCAAGATATGATGTATACTTTTTCCATTCGTGATTTTATTTTCTTTATAAAATTCGTTCAATGACAAGATTTCACTTTTATTGCCTTATATTGAATAATGTCAGTAAGGGGAAATTTAATATATATAAATTAGGAAGGAGGCTTATTTAGTACCTGTATTTTTTTTTTGTCTTTGTTCTCTTAAGGCTGACATTTGTTCTATTTCATTGTAATTTGTTTATTGGAATTAATTATGTAAGAAATAAATAAAGAATTGAAAAAAAAAAGATATAGTTGTGATGGAGAAAGTACAGAGAAGGGCAACCAAAATGATAAAGGGGATGGAACAGCTCCCCTATGAGGAAAGGCTAAAGAGGTTAGGGCTGTTCAGCGTGGAGAAGAGACAATTGAGGAGGGATATGATAGAGGTCTTTAAGATCATGAGAGGTCTTGAATGAGTAGATGTGAATTGGTTATTTACACTTTCGAATAATAGAAGGACTAGGGGGCATTCCATGAAGTTAGCAAGTAGCACATTTAAGACTAATCGGAGAAAATTCTTTTTTACCCAATGCACAATAAAGCTCTGGAATTTGTTGCCAGAGGATGTGGTTAGTACAGTTAGTGTAGCTGGGTTCAAAAAAGGTTTGGATAAATTCTTGGAGGAGAAGTCCATTAACTGCTATTAATCAAGTTTACTTAGGGAGTAGTCACTGCTATTAATTGTAGCATGGGATCTTCTTAGTGTTTGGGTACTTGCCAGGTTCTTGTAGTCTGGTTTGGCCTCTGTTGGGAACAGGATGCTGGGCTTCATGGACCCTTGGTCTGACCCAGCATGGCAATTTCTTATGTTCTTATTTAGGCAAGGGTCAAGGATGAGGCAGGGTTCCAAAGACCCAGACGCCAACAGGAACAAAGGAGAACAGGGGGCATCCAGGTAAATATAGGCAGAAGCCTGAGAGGCCAGGGTCATAGGAGACAAGGAGAGTCCAAGGCAGGCTGGAGTCAGGATAGGCAGTAGGAAGGCACAGTACCAGGAGCAGAGCAGAGGTCAGAGCCAGGAGATGGATCAGACATGGTCCAGGCAATGCAAGGGTCAATACTAGAGAATCAGTACAAGCGTAGTCCAAGTGATGCAGGGGACAATACCAGAGAATCAGTCCAAGCGTAGTCCAGGCATTGCAGGGGTCAATACCAGAGAATCAGTTTGAGGAATGAGGAGCAGACAAGGGAACATGCAGGGACAGGAACCAGGAACGATGACAGGAACAGAAGACAGGAACAACAGCAGGAACAGGAAACAGGAACAAGCAACTAGTACACGAGCAATTGTGGAGACCTGTTGCCAAGGCAGGGAACAAGTGACTGGGCCCTGCCTTTTATACGGAGGCCCAGTGATGTCATCATCTGGGGCCGCAGGCTACTTTCCCGCCACGGCCCCAGATGATGGAGCCCGGAGGAAGAAGGGCGACGGCGTCACTCTGTGGCCCACGTGGGGAGGCCTGCTGAGCGCCAGGAGGAACCGCGCAGGAGTCAGAAGCGGAAGAGGTGGCTGCAGGCGCTCAGGGACGGAGGCAGCTGCCCACCACCGTGAGCGAAGGTGAACCGGAGCTGGCAGCTGAGCTCCCGGGGAGAGTAGGCCTGGGCGTGGGTCTTGCATGACCAGGACACGTAACATAAGGCTGCTTGGATTGGTCAATTAGCCAGGAAGAAAGAAGGCAGAGCAGGAAAGCAATGTGAGAGGTTTGAATTAACTTTGAGGAAGGAGGAGCATACAGTTTGGAGTTCTCCCCAACTTCCAAACTTAGGCCCCACAGCCTGATGCCTGGGAGAGGGGAAGAATTGTATGTCTGTCTAGCTCCCAACTAGTGTGGAAAGGGTTGTCTCAGATGAGACAGAGATTTTTGTAGATGTCATTTTTTTATGCAAAAATCTCTGTTTCTGCCTCTGGGAAGAATTTCCCCCTGCTTGGAGGAAGTCAGGAAAAATAACTTCGGTTCCATGCCTGGAGCAAAATGAGGGACAGCTATGTCTTGTTACAGAGAAGTTTCTGTATTTTTGCTTTTGGGACTCTCTGCCAGAGGGGTCCTTGGAAACATTAAAGGTGAGATAGGAAATCCAGTACCCTCTCTATGAGCCAGCTTCCACTACCTGGAAGAAAGGTTTTCAAATGCCTGCCATATTAAGTGGCACTGATTTGGAGGAATAGGACTGAGACTGCTATAACATTTGGATTTTGTTTGGAAGATTAAATGAGAAGAATCCTATGATTAATACTGAAGATTGGCTGCAGTAAAGTCTTTGTTTTGGAATATACCACTTGAGTGTCCTGTGAATCTTTTGACACATGATACAGAAACTGGGTGGAAAGGAGGAATCATCAAATTGTGAGCACACCCTAAAGAGTGAGAACAAGACAATCCCTTTCTATGCCTTGGGTCCTGGAGATGCAGCTTCCCCCCAACTCAAAGAATCCACACTCCAGGATCGCAAAGACTGGTGATATGAATTGGGATTAAGTTTGACACCTACATCCAATTTGGCTGCAATACTTGAAGCAGGGGAGTACAATAATTTTTATTGTATTTCCTTAATTTAATCTGCCTACTTCTAACTTATCTTGTTGTATACCACCTTGGGTGAATATCTTCAAAAAGGCAGTCATAAATCATAATAAATAAAATAAATAGATAAAATAACTAGCAACAATTGCCATCAACAACTGAGTATAGAAGAGAGCTTTGAGTCTTGTCTTTTCGCTACCTTTTGTTGTGGCTTGCTGCAATCTAATTCCCACATATCTCACATCAATATTTGTTGTACAATAAAACTGTGCAACCCCATAAATAAATTCAATTGCTATCCACAGGTAAGATTAAAGATGTAATTGTCACATTTTTATGGCCTGTCAAGCTGTGAGTGTACAAAGACATCTGAGTAAACTAATTATTACAGTGAGTCTTTGTTGTGCCTTTATGACAGCGTCTTCAAAGAAACTGTATGCATAAGGACTTACTGTGAGAGAAACAATCAGGACAATATATGTAATGGGAGAATATGTATTAAGAATATTTGAATTCCTTATTTTGAGACTATAAAAAGATGGCATGTATCCTGGATGTAACTATGTTTACAGAAGGCTTCATGATATTTGTGGACTTTGCTAAAAGAAATTAGATAGGTCTCTATTTCAGCTATAGAACTGATACGTCCAGAACTGATACCTAGGCAACATGAATATCTTGACTGTCTTTTATGTTGTAAGAAACTATCAGATATTACAAGGGATCCTGCTACCAGTTATAACATCTTTTTATAGTAATTGGTGCTTCCTCATACTAATATTAAATATTCAATGAAGAACATTATTTTGTGAAGAGTAATACAAATGCATGTAATGATTTTATAATCCACCTTGTATCTCTTGAAAGAGAAATATGTGTATAAGATGCATTTCAATAACTCAGGGAGGACATTTTTCAAAAGATCATGTATGCAGGTAAATGGCTACTTATCTGGCTAAATTGCCTGTCTGAAAATTGCCTACCATTTCCATGGGTAGAAGTACATAGAGGCAGCAACAAAGCACTTTTACTTGCAGGAAAAGTAGGTGGGCTCAAAGGCAGAGATAGGTCAGAGAAGGCAACAATGCATGCAGTTTTGTATTTTTAAAACCGCACACATTGTTTGAAAAAGCAGGTAGAAATCTCTGCAGGTTCTTTTCCCCATGGCAATTTTCATACAGAAAGTAAATGTGCACTTGAAAACTGATGCAAATTCTACAGGGAAAAATACCTGCAGAGTTTTCAAATATGCAGGCTAGTTTGAAAATTGCCCTGTTAAGGTGGGAAGTGAAATTTCCACACTCAAAACCTTTTTGCTTACAAGCTAAATTTAATGGGGACAATTTTCAAAAGTGTTTATAAACATAGAACCTGTTTCTATGAATCTAATTGAGATTTTGTTAAATAACCCTAAGCAATTCCGCATGTAATTTTATGCATCCTGAAGAGTGTCATTCCCGGGGGGGAGCAGAGTTGGCGTGGGGAAATCATTTGCTTTCAGTTTTCATATGTATGCATGTAAATGGTCATAACATTTATACCTACTCTCTAGCAAATGTAAATATGCACACTTATATCATGCTAAAGTCTACATGGTCCAGCTAATTTTCAAAATGCACTTACATTACTAAGTCTGCTTTGAAAATTAGAGCTGTTTTGTAGATATGTGGCAGGAACACTGTAAAAATATTCAGTCTGTCTGGTAGGAATGGTCCATGTATGTGCATTATTCTACTCCTTACCAGAAATATCAAAGTTGGTCTGCATAATTTGAATGAACATCCTACAGATTCTGCATTTGGCCTGTTGACTAGCTATATGTGCTCCTGCCTAAGGTAGAAGTAAATTCCCTAGACTGCTGTTGGCAGTCATATAACGCAACTGAAGAATATGGAAACATAGAACATGATGGCAGATAAAGACAATATGCCCCATCCAATCCACCCATTCAACATCTGAACCATATCGACCGCTTTTGCTTCTCCCATTTATTTTCCTTACCCATCTGGAAAAGGCACTATTAATAAATGTATATAAAAGAAAGATAAGAGAGAACTGATCACATCAGAACTCTGCACTTTCAATATCTACCTGAAAGCTGTGATCAATGACACACAATCCTACAATGCATACTTCTAGAGTGGGGAAGTCAATTATATTATTACAGGAGAGCCCTCTCAAATGTCATGGGCATGAAGGCTAGGGATGTGCATTCGTATAAAATGAAAGTGCAAATGTGACAAATAAGGCTAATTTCTTCATTCGGGGGTCCCAAACTGAATTGGGGCCCCTGAATGAAACAACCCTTATTCATTTGTTTCATTTTAAACTAATGCATTGGGCCTAGACCTAGGCCCAAAGCCAGGGCCTCACCTAAGAGTATAGGCCGAGGCCCAAAGCAGGAGCCATTGCCCATGCCTAAGCATGATACCAGAGCCTCAGCATTGTGCTGGGTATGGGCTCAGAGGCTAGGGCTGAGTATGAACCCCCACAATTAAAAAAAAAAACAAACCTTACCCGATCTGTTGGGAATATGATGAAGGTTGGGTACTGATGTCAGAGTCTCAGCCCAGACCTAGTCCTGACACCACGACCCAACCCAAAGGACAGGTCCCAGTGCTGGGACCTCAGGCTGAAGTTAGGCTTGACAGTGCAACCCGACATGGAGACTGAGTCCCTAAACCTAGTCCTCAGTCTAGGCCAGAGCCTGAGCCTAGACCTGACGCTGTGACCCGATTCAGAGGCTAAGTCCTGACACCAAGGCCTTGGCCCAAATCCAGGCCTAACACCATGACTTGACCTGGAAGCCAGGTCCCGATGCTTGGGCCTTGGCCTAGGCCAGAGTCAGTGCCCATGCCCAACACTGAGACCCAAACTGAAGGCCAGATACTGATGCCAGGGTCTCAGCCCAGACCCAGGCGACCTGATATCACCAATCTGCCACTCCCCCAACATTCACAAAGTTCTAGCACATAAGAAATTACAGCTTCTGCTCCCAAGAGTCACCCATGCATACCTACTGCCCCTTAGTGGCAACTTCCAAGCCCCATCAGATCTTTGGAGTTGGTAATCTTAACTGCCACAGGGACCCCATGAGCTTGTACTCTGTAGCAGCAAGCAAATCCTCCTGAAAGATGAGGCAACCATGAGGGAGGAGGGAAGGATCACTCTCTGGCTCAGCAAAGAGAGGCACTGCATGATCTACAGCATATGGCCCAAGAAGAAAACAGAAGTAATGAGCCAGTATCTGCCCACGCTCTTATCTTCTGTTTAAAAGACAGAAAACAGAGAGTAGGATGAAATGGAATTTTTCACAGTGGAAAAAGATAAACAGAGGAGTGCCTGTTAGTGCTCACCCCGCCAGGAGGGCGGAGTTAGCAATCTGTTAGAGACCTGGTCCCCAAAGGGGAGGAGTTAGCAATCTGTTATAGATCTGCTCCCCCAGAGGAGAAGAGTTAGTAGTCTGTTATGAATCTGGCTGCTGGATACTCCTGTTGAAGGAGGAGTTAACAATCTGTTAGCGATCACCCCACCAGGAGACGGAGTAGCACTCTGTTACGGATCTTGCTAAGGAGAAGCAATCTGTTAGTGCTCTGCTCTTCCAGAGGGAAAGAGTAGCAACTGTTATGCTTGTTCCTGTAGAAAGATGAACCAGCAACCTGTATGATTCCCACGGGGAGATAGCTATCTGATATGGATCAGCTTCCGCAGAGAGAGGAGTAGTAGTCTGATATGGGTTGGCTCCTACAGAGTGGCAAATGATAATACCGCTCTATTAGTGTAGGAAGTAACACTTAGTAGAAATAGTGAATCCCTGGGCCGATGGCAGATGACAGCACCCTCAAGTGGAGATTCTGAGAGGGACCACTGGCTAGGCTGGAGTATTGAGACAAACACAGATAGTTCTTTATTAGACTGGAAGTAGAACCACCAGAGGTGGCAATAGTGAGTTGATATGCCCAGCAGGGCTGAAGTCCCTCTGATACTGGAACTACAATCTCTGAGTTGCTGAGCTGTAAGAAGAGACTATAGATAGTAAGTAGACAGGGTATACAGGGCATAACCAGTGGTAGATGATACACTCACAATTGTAGATCTCTGTAGTGTCTTCTGTATGCAACAGAGAGTCTTCAGTATTCAGGAACAGGAGCCGCAGGCGAGTGCTGGTTTCTATAGACAATCTGAAATAGAACTCACAATAACCGTGTATCGGATGGCTTCTGGAATAGAAGAGAGGCTAGAAGAGATTGAGGAATGTAAGCCCTCGTGGAGCGAGTACCGGTTCCTATCTGTTAATCTGTAATAGTAATCCATAAGATATAGGTATGCGATATATTCTGAGGAAGAAGAGAGTATGAGAAAGGAATTAGAAACATAGGCCCTCGTGGAGCAAGTACCGATTCCTATCTGCAATCTGCAATGGTAACTCTCGATCTCCGTACCTGCAATAACGTCTTAGACTGAAGGGAGCCTTAGCGATTAGGAACAATGGTCCTCGTGGAGCGAGTACCGGTTCCTGTCTGTAATAGGACTCACTGTGTTCACGTCTGCGATCGCCTCCAGGCAATAGGAGTCTTCTGAGTCTTCGGGAATGTAGGCCCTCAAGGAGCAAGTATCGGATCCCGTCCAACAATCTGAAATCAAGAATAGAGCGGAGACCCTGAGGAGCGGGTACTCCTGGTAAGTTTGAAAAAGCTGAGCAGAGGGGAAGAATTCCCCTTGCTGACTCGGAACGTGGTTGCAAGTAGCATGGACTGCCGAAGCAAGTCCCATTGGAGTTTCTTGCTAACTCGCTAATAGTTAGCAAACAAAAACCTTTTAAATTGAAAACAGATGACGTCACTACGGGGGGACGCCCCCGAGGTTCGCGCCCTTGCTGGTACAAAGTCTGGAGCGTGTGCCCTTAACAGGAACATGGCGGATCCATAGTGTCAAGCCAGCCTGGGGATACCGGGACCAAGAGGCTGGGAGAAGCCATGGCTGCATCTGTCTGTCTGAGCCAAAGGGAGTCGCCAAAAAGGTAGAGAGGGTGGAGTGAGGGCGAGAATAGGCACGAACGCAACAGTGCCTCAGGGATCTGTACTTAGACTTGTGCTTTTAAATATATTTATAAATGATTTGTTAAGGGGTACAATGAGTGAGGTGGTCAAATTTGCGGATATAGTTAAATCTCAAGTGGATTGTGATAAATTGCAGGAGGACCTTGCAAGACTGGAAGATTGGGCATCCACATGGCAGATGAAATTTAATGTGGACAAGTGCAAAGTGATGAATATAGGGAAAAATAACCTTTTCTGTAGTTCCACAATGTTAGGTTCTATCAAAAGAGTTGCCACCCAGGAAAGAGAATAAGGCATCATAGAGGATAATACTTTGAAATCATACGCTCAGTGTGCTGTGGTAATCAAAAAAGCAAACAGAATGTTAGGAATTATTAAGAAGGGAATGGCAAATAAAATGATGGAAGTCATAATGCCTCTATATCACTCCATGGTGAGACCACATCTTGAATAGTGTGTGCAATTCTGGTTACCACACCTCAAAAAAGATATAGTTGCACTGGAGAAAGTACAGAGAGGGGTGACCAAAATGATAAGGGGCATAGAATGACTGCCCTATGAGAAAAGACTAAGGATGGGGCACTCTTGAGCAGCGACCAAGATGGCTGCCTAATCTGGAGCTCTGCCAGATCTCAACTGTGACAGCTGCAAACCCATCTAGATAGATGCTATTTTTCGCCACAGACATATATTAAATATATCTGACGATGTCTACCCCAAAGCTGGGAAGATAGAGGCTGCCTTCGCAGTGGCATCAGGCTCTAAACGGGTGAAAAAGGACCCGCCTTCACCGGAGAAATCACCTGCACCAAAAACAATGGCGTCGACAGACCTGGTTCTCCTTGAACTGAAACAACTTAAGGAAATGATACAGCTTAATATCGACGCTACGGTGGCAATCCGCGGCAACCTACAAACTATGGCTCAACAAATGGCGAGCTTTCAAACCCAGCTAGAGGACATGGAATCGCAAATCTCCTCGCTTTTATTAACCAATGCATCACTGCCGCGCATAAATCGAGAGGTAGACAACTGCAACAAGAGGTGGAAGATTTATCTAATTGCAATCGCCGCAACAACTTGAGGGTTCTTGGGATACCTGAGGGAGCCAAGGGCTCCGACATGATAGCGTTCTTGATCAACCTGATCCCATCTTGCTTACAGATAAAATTTGATCACCCTTTTGAGGTAGAGAGAGCACATCGGGTTCCATCCAGGCCTCTCCGTAACTCCAAGTACCCTCGGCCAATCATTTTTAAATTGTTACGCTATCCACAAGCTCTTGCCATTTTAACTGCAGTGAGGAATAAGTTGTCTATCCAATTTCAAGGCAACTCAATTCTTTTTGTCCCGGACTTTGCCAAAACTACGGCTATTAAGCGAAAAACCTTCCTGACATTACGCCTGAAAATGCGAGCACTGGGGGCACAATTCACACAACTCACAATTCACTTCCTTTATCCAGTGCAAATGAAGATAGCTTACCACAACCAAACTAAGGTATTTCACCAGCCAGCAATCCCTGGAAATAGCTCCAGGCATGGTCACCTGAATTTTCACTTATTTTATTATTTCATTTCAGTTACTCTTCGGGTGCTCCCTGGACTGGAGACTACCTTTTTTCTTCTACCGGCTGGTACTCCCTTATGATATCTAACTCTCCCCCAGCGGCAAGTTGTTAAGATGGGGGGACTAAGTTTGCGAAGATTAGCTGTACACTGACTGTTTTTCACCCCTTTTTGGATTTTTATATATTTCTCATATGCAATGGATCTGGCATGGGCAGCGAGATTCTGGCGACTTCTGGCCAGACAGGAGGCTCTTTTGATCCATGAGGCCTTTTATGGTGCTATTTGTTTCTTCATCCTTGCTAATCTTTCTATTACCTAATTTTTTTTTAGTTTTTTTGTCCTCTCCTTTTTATGTAAATGCCTTTGGCTTGTCTACAATCTTTCCTTTTTGCTGCAACCACATTTTTCCTATTATCACAGTGCTGACATTGATCGCCACCCATTCCTAAGATTGTCTCTATCCTTACGGCGTCGGTTATTGATTCCATCACTAACATTTCTTTGAACGTCAATGGCTTCTCACACCCCATCAAGAGGAAAAAAATATTAATATATTTTCAATCTCTCCATACAGATATCACCTTCATCCAGGAAACCCACCTCACCCACTCTGAGTCGCTTAAGCTGAAACAACAGTGGGTGGGTCTAATTCTTTATAGCCCAGCAGTCCAAAAGAAAAGGGGAGTTGCCATTTTACTGCATAAATGTTTGGATTCCCAAATCATTCATCAGGCGGCAGATGTGGAAGGTCGGTGGCTCCCAGCTCAGATTGTTATAGCTCAACATTCTTATTCTCTTCTCAACATCTACGCTCCAAATACCGATGATCCCGACTTTCTTCACTCTGTTTTCACCCATCTGTTGACTGTGTGTTCCGCCCCCTGCATCATTAGTGGGAACTTTAATCAACCTCTGGACCTGTTTTTGGACAAAAGAACTATGACACGACCTAGCATCTCTAAATCCTGCAGGACACTACAATCGTTACTTGTTTCTTTTGGCTTATCGGATCCATGGCGTCTACTTCATCCCACAGAGAAAGACTATACTTTCTTTTCCACACACATCATATTCCAGGATTGATTATTTTCTTATTTTGCAACAACTGGTTCCTACAGTGCAATCCGCGTCCATATGTCCTATCCTCATCTCCGATCACGCGGCAGTAAAACTCACGCTTAAACTAAACTCTCCTATCCAAAATGATTATCAATGGCGCTTCAGCTCCACTCTGCTGGCCGATGCCTCCTTCATACCTGCTATTAAGCTTAAAAGTACGGAATACTTCAAATTGAATTCTACGCCTGATGTTTTCACAGCAACAATCTGGGCTGCCTTTAAAGCTACCATCAGGGGTGATATCATTAGTCATGCAATCCAGCTAAGGAAGTCTCAAAAAGCTACCCTACATGCTTTACAGCAAGAAGTTGTATCCCTTGAACAGGCTCACATCGCTTCTCCAACACCTGTCTCCTTAACAACCCTTCTCAAGCAAGATATCAGTATAACCAACAATTGAGTGCACAAGTACAGCTGGGTCTTTCTCTCACCAAGGCTCTTTACTACACAGAAAATAACAAGTGCGGCCACTTGTTGGCCACTTACATTTAAAAAAGGCTGGAAAAGAAACGTATAGCTACTGTGCTTTCCTCCGCTAATCAACCATTAACTTCAGACACTGATATACTCCAGGCTTTCCGTGACTTCTATGAAACCCTCTATCAGTCGGAAGCTGAATCATCCCTGGACAGGACCCACCATTTCCTATCCAAGCTTTTCATCCTTCTCTCACGACCTCCCAAGCATCAGCAATAGACACTCCTATATTGCAAGCGGAAATCATCTCGGCCATATCCTCTTTGTCTAGTGGAAAGGCACCCAGTCCTGATGGTTTCACCACTGACTTTTATCAAGCCTTCAAACAGATCTTGCTCTGCATCTCCATGACTATTTCTCCTCCATATTCTCCCACCCAGTTGTGACCTCTAGTTTTACTGAAGCCTATATAGTGGTGCTTCCAAAGCCGGGAAGAGACAACACCAGCATTTCCAATTATAGGCCAATCTCCCTTTTGAATACTGACTATACAATTTTTCAAAAATCTTGGCTACTAGACTCTCCCAGTTGATGTGCTCCCTTATCCACCCTGACCAATCAGGCTTTATCAAGAACCACTTGATTGCTAACAACACTCGTCTTTTTTTGCATGTGCTGGAATTTGCATCCACCCTACAGTCCCCTGCTGTAGCAATTTCTCTGGACACATAAAAAGCCTTTGATTGGGTTGAGTGGCCTTTTCTGATTGCCATACTCCAATGGTTTGGCTTTGGTCCCACTTTTCTCTCCTGGGTACAACTTTATACTCTTCCCCATCGGCTTTTTTATATATTAATAATCTTGCTTCTCAACCTTTTACTCTACATAGAGGTACGAGGCAAGGCTGCCCACTCTCCCCTCTCCTGTTCAACCTGGCTTTGGAACTGCTACTCCTTGCAATCAGGCAAACTAAGACTATTGAAGGTATCACTATAGGATCTGAAACTTTTAAACTTTCAGCTTACGCTGATGATGTCCTTCTTTTTTTACTTAATCCTGACTTCTCTCTCAATCCTCTGTTTAATCTTATCTCCACTTACTCCTCTGTATCTGGATATAAAATTAATTGGCATAAAACTGAGATGCTTCCTTTAAACTCATTGGGATCCCTAATGAACCTTTCTTGCTATCCCATACAAAAGGTAAGTACAGGACTCAAATATTTGGGTATTCGGTTCCATATGGACGTCCCAACTACCATTGGTCATTGTGAATCCTTGTTTTATAGCAAACCCGAAATGCCACTCTGCAATGGTCCCCCTTGCATCTTTCCTGGTGGGGGAGGTTGGACACTATTAAAATGGTGCTAGCCCCTAGGATAACCTATATTCTATCCATGATCCCTATATATTTCTCCAAAGATTTTTACAGACATATTGATCAGATTCTAACTCATTTTCTGTGGCGAAATAAAGCTCCTCATATTGCACTGTCTAAATTGAAAGGTGTTACTCAGAATGGTGGGGTGAATTTCCCGGATTTCTATTCTTATCAACAGGTGTTTCTTTTACAACAAGGCTACCATTATTATGCATCCCATTCTCCCACCTCAGATTCGCCACGATGGCTACTAATAGAACAACCACTAATCCACCCTTACCCTATAGAATTTTTCCCTGGCGCACCTTTATTTTCTCGCCATGCTTCCAACCCTATTGTGTGCTCCCTGCATTGAGCTTTATTGGAATTTGACCTGACTCGCCCCTCTGATACATGCCCCTGGCAGACATAGAAGTTCCCCTCCCCCCCACCCCGGTGTAACCCACTGATAAAAATTGAGGGTTACACACTCAATTGGGCTTTGTGGCAGCGACAAGGGATATAGTTTCTTTCTTCCATAGTGTGGGATAATGGTTTACTTCCCTTTGCTCATATGAGAGAACAATTTGCTTTACCGTCATCTCAGTTCTATGCCTGACTTCAGCTATGTAGCGCTTTGCATGCTCTTCAATTGTCTGAACTGGTTAACAATGACTCACCCCACTTTCTTATGGTATGTCACCAGTATGGTGCTCAAGGAAATCTGGCCTCTCACTTCTCTAAACCCATTAAAGTAAAGTTGCCATCTCAATCAATCACCAGCCTGTACTCTGTTTGGTCTTCCGAATTTCCTGGTGTTCCTAACCCTATCAATTGGATATATGTTTGGAAGGTGTCTGCCCGCATATCACTTTCTTACAGTTTAACTCAGACATCCTTTTTTGTATTGCATAGAGCGGTCTGAACCTCGTGGAAGTTGCATCGGGCTGGATTGATTACATCTCATGCATTTTGGTCCTGTAATAGGGATAAAGGCACTTTATCTCATATGCTCTATTCCTGCCCTTATGTGTCTATTTATTTATTTATTTATTTATTTATTTAAAAAGTATTTATATACCGTTTTTTAAAAAAGAAATTTTATCAAAAACGGTTCACAGATTTAAAACCAAAAATAAAATAATCAAAATAAAATGGAATTTTTAAACTTTACATAAAAATTGGTAATAACTAGACAGAATGCTAGTATATAAGGTTATTAAAAATATAAAAAGTTTGGAACCATGGGCTTATTGTTTTGGGGGAAAAGGGGAAAAAGGGGGGAAGGGGAACGGGAGGAGGAAGGGGAAGTGGGAGAAATAGAGCGTAAAAATTATATGAGATAAAGGGAAGAAGGGAGAAGGGTATGATAGTTGGAAACGTGTGAATGAGCAGGTATGTTGTAGTTATGTGTAGTATAAATGGGATTGTAATGGGTGTAACTAGGAGCAGGTTTGTAATGGGTGTAACTAGGAGCAGGTAATGGGTGTAACTAGGAGCAGGTTTGGAACACTATTTCATCAGTTTTAGGGCTTTCCCAATCTCTTATTTACTCCCTGGTTATCCTAAGGGGTGCAGATCCATCTATAAGTCTGTCTCCATCTCTTCACAAATTATTAGACTTCCTTCTGACTGTAGCAATCCACAATATTATGGCCAACTAGAAACACAGTGATATGCTTTCAGAACACTTATGGTGGAACTCTGTATGCTTGTTTAGTAAATATGAAAAGGCAATGGGTATCAAATTTCACAGAATGTCATCCTGGGGCCCGGTGTGGAAGCCACTTGACAATTATATAGCTTCACTGTAATGGTGGAATGGGTAGTGTTGGCTGCATAGCTCCTAGTCAATGCACGCTCTTGTTCTTTTATATAATTTGGTTTGTTTTTTTGTCTCCTCTTCTTTTATCTTCCTTTTCCCTTATTACTACCCTCCTTTTTCTCTTCTAAAAACAAGAGGTTTTATTTTATTGGAATGTTCTATATAATGATGATGATGTCATGTAAGTTTTATACTGTTTCTGTATTCATGTTTTTTTGACCTCTTAATAAACAGATTTAAACAAAAAGAGATAGGCTAAGGATATTAGGGCTGTTCAGTTTGGAGAACAGACGACTGAGGTGGGATATGATAGAGATCTACAAAGTCATGAAAGGACTTGAACAAGTTAAGGTAAACTGGTTATTTACTAGGGATGTGCAGAGCAAAATTTTATGTTCATATTTTTTATGTCCGAAAGGGGGTCCCACTTGCGGCCAATATGGACATAAAAAAAATCCAATGAGTTGGGTATATGTACATATGTGCAAAAAAAAAAATTAAACCCCCTCACCCTCCTTAATCCCCCCCCCAAACTTACCACAACTCCCTGGTGATCGAGCGAGGAGTGAGGACGTCATTTCTGCAATCCTTGGCGAGAAGCATGTGACGTCGGTGGCACGTCGAGTGACGCGGCGTCACGTGATTCCCGGCTCGTTCGCGCCGGACGGCTCGTTCGGCCCAAAAAGAACTTTTGGCCAGCTTGGGGGGGCCTCCTGACCCCCCCAAGCTGGCCAAAAGTTCTTTTTGGGCCGAACGAGCCGTCCGGCGCGAACGAGCCGGGAATCACGTGGCGCCGCGTCACTCAGACGCGACGTCACGTGATTCCCGGCAAGTTCGCGCCGGACGGCTTGTTCGGCCCAAAAAGAACTTTTGGCCAGCTTGGGGGGGCCTCCTGACCCCCTCAAGCTGGCCAAAAGTTCTTTTTGGGCCGAACGAGCCGTCCGGCGCGAACTTGCCGGGAATCACGTGACATCGCGTCTGAGTGACGCGGCGCCACGTGATTCCCGGCTCGTTCGCGCCGGACGGCTCGTTCGGCCCAAAAAGAACTTTTGGCCAGCTTGGGGGGGTCAGGAGGCCCCCCCAAGCTGGCCAAAATATGTGGGAAATATGTGGGAAATATGTGGGAAATCCGATCGTTTATGTCGAATCAATTTTTTAAGTAAAAAAAAAATATGAGTTGCGTTTTACTAATGCGGTCAATCCGAATGCACACCCCTATTATTTACTCTCACAGATAATAGAAAGACTAGGGGGCACACCATGAAGTTAGCAAGAAGCTCATTTAAAACAAATCAAAGAAAATTCTTTTTCACTCAGCGCATACATAAGTTCTGGAATTCATTGCCAGAGGATGTGGTTACAGAAGTTAATGCAACTGGGTTTAAAAAAGGTTTGGATAAGTTCCTAGAGGAAAAATTCATAAACTGCTATTAATTAATAAGCAATAATAGCTTGAGATTTGTTTAATGTTTGGGTACCTGCCTGGTATTTGTGACTTGGATTGGCCACTTTTGGAAACAGGATTCTGGGGTTGATGGACCCTTAGTATGACCCAGTATGGTATATCTTATGTTCTTATGTTCCATCTTGGCTCCCTGCACCACTGATCCCTGATCCAGAGATCAGAGACATAATCCCATTGGAAGGGGGCTGGCCCAGGATGCATGGAAATGATCCTCCCCACACCCTTGGACCTGGTATCACCAGATTGCCACCCCCTCTCTAGGTAACTGCATGGGACTGCTGCAACACAGGAACCATGGTTACTTGTGGTGTCCATGCAGATTGCTCGGCACCAGGCATTTGTCTTCCATTTCAAAACACAAACTTTGGCCTGGATTCTCTAAGGTTGCAGACCTTTGAGAATCCAGCAGTAACGGGGGTGAGGGGGCAAAGCAGGGGGCGGTCCTGCAATAGCCGGCAGTGATCGCACCTCCGCGGTGCGATCACTGCCGGCTTTTGCGCCAAATAACTATACCATAAAAGGTGTAGTTATTCGGCGCAAAACTGGCGGCCATATGGAATCTTACCTTTCGCCACCAGCGATGTGTCCACAGCGTCGGCCCCCAGTGCCACACCAACTCCTCCTCTTCCGGGGCCGACTCCACCCCGACTCCGCCCAGAGCTAGCTATCGCATGCGAAAAGGGACTTTTCACATGTGATAGCGTTAGAGAATGACCCCCTATGTTAGAATGATCCAGTTGTGCTCTATATTGTTACAAACCATTCCAGTCTGAGTTGAGGACTCTCTTATAAGCTTTTCTAAAGATGGATAGAGGGTAATCGTGGTACAAACACTGCTGTATTAACAGATGTGACTGTCTTTTGAAATCCTCTAACTTGGAACACATCCTGTGTATCCAGAAGAACTAACTTGTTGGGAGACCTACTTGGAAAGATTACAAAGGAAGACGGGGAAGATTACTATACTGATAGTACAATTTTTCCTAGATTCACAGCATAGTTTCTCAGTTACAATGGACGGTAATAGAGCATGTCCGCTGTCTTGTGAGAGGAAGTGATAGAGAAGCCAGATTAAATTACAGAGAACAATTCTGGATATTCATTGTACAGTTTGTTGCCCCTTTAGAGCAACATGAAAAACCTGATTGGCACTCATTAATTTAAAGATGTTGGCATCTCAAAGTCCTTTACATTTTTGGTTCAAAGTGAGTTTAATTTACTGCAATTAGGGGATACATTATCAAAGGCATTGATGTGTATAGAACATGGAGTCATATGATTATATGTCTTAATATAAAATTGTCTTTATAAACCACATTCCAAGGTGAAAAATCACTCTCTTCCTAAAATGATCACTTTGCAATAACTCATATATATAAAAAAATGTATTTACATTATTACTAATAGTAATGTAAAGTGGGGTGTCTCATACTCTATTTGAACCATCCAACATATGACAATCATTTTTTTCAAAATGTTCTTATTGCAATTAAAAATGTATCTGTGTTATTTGAGTCAACAGCTTGATGTACAAAATGGTCATAATCAAACCTGATGCTAGCAGTGTTTTGAAAAGTGCCTTTATCGGGGTACACTACCATTAAAAAGCTGCTTCATCGATGGGTCAAAGATATGGTACGGATGGTACAACTTCTATTGGCCAAGGTGACCTACTAAAACATCCAATAAAATTATCAACTGGGATTTAAACAACAAAAGAGGATTCAATGCATCCTTAATAAACACGCTTGCACCAATTTTTAAAAGGAAATCTTTCCTATTGAAAGCTGCCTAGGAACATGTATCTACCCAAATATGCACCTCCTTTTTGTGCACATACTTTTTCAATGTAAATATTAGGGATTAATTTTGAAAATTCAAAAGTAAGTGCATATTTGCAAACAATTCACCAGGGTATGCCTACTTTTCAATACAGGTAAAATTCTGTGCATAGCGGCACTATATGTACATAATTTTACCAGCACACAGGGTGGGCAATTTGCAAAGATCTTCTATGCATGGGTAAAGCACTTTTTTAGCCACAGAAATGGCATTCAAAATTGTGTTCATTGATGAAATCTAATAATTATGTTGTCAGCTTTACCATGATCAGTTTGAACCTTGGCTTTCATACCTTACCATTCAATCTAAGTGAACTTAAGGAAGTCCATATTCAGGTGGTTTGTCCTGCTAAGTTCAAGACTTAGCCAGTGATTTTAAAATTTCCCACCACACTGACAGGAGTTGATTTATCCAAATAAGTCATTATCTGGATAAAACTTGGATAAATCAGAGACATTCAAGGGACATGTTAGGGCACAGTCAAGTTAACCAGATAAGTCTGTTAGATAATGTTGATATTCAGCATTATCCAGCTGCCTTATCTGACTAACATTTAGTCCTGCTGAAGCACAGTCCTAAAGTTAGCAAAGAAGTTTATCTGGCAAACTAGAACTTTATTCATTTGTATTCATCAGAATGCTTAAAAAGGAGCACTGTACTGAATATCTGAATTAAATTACCTGGTGAATTTAAGCTGGATAATTTACCTGCATGTCTTGTTTTTAAATATGGACCTCAAGATAAATATTGAAATGTTTACTGTCCTTTAATAGAAGGTTTTATAATCCTATACCCTTGGTTTACTGCATCTGTGGGGGGACTCAATTTTGGAACTCTCTTTGAGCTGCTTTATTTGATTTGTAAAACCTAGGGGGATTTAAAATCTTCCTTATGCTCTGCCTGTTGTTTGTGGGAGATGAATATTTCTTATTTTCAGGCTGCAATTCAATTGTTTGTTATTGCTGATTAGTTTTTCCTTCCCATGATAACCCACAACCAGCCACCCAATCAGCTTCTTTTTTTCTTCCTTTATAGACATCCGTTAGGGAAGGGGATAGAATCTTTCTGCAGCCTTGCTCGCTAATGCAGAGCAGTCCCTTTGCTCAGACTTTGGTCCTTTTATAAAGAAGAACATAAGATGTATGGCAGGCTATCCCAGAGAAGGCAGAATCTTTTTTTGGTGAGGGACTGTATTATCAATAGAATAGATTTAGGGGAAGAATTAGAGAAGAATCAGAAAGTTTGGAGGAAAGTTTCAAAATCATTTACCTTGGTAACAAAACAATTTGCTCTGATGAATTGTCTTTTCGAATTGCTTTCCTCAGTCCAACTAAAAGTATATGTCATGATTATGAGTCCTTGAGTTGTGGTGTGGTTGACTTGATGCAGCCTAGTAGGTAAACCTACTAGGCCCACGCCGACAGCCTGTGGACATGCCCTACTGGAACTGGAGCTGGAGCTTTACCTGTACCAGCCCCATTCCACACGGGTTGAGTCTTTGGGTTTCAGGGGCCAATAAGGCTTAAGTGAGTGTTCCATTAAGGAGTGGTCAGAGAGAGTCCAAGTATGAGCAGAGGTCAGGGCAGGCAGCAAGCAGATATGGTCCAGGTCCAGGCCAAGGATCAGGGCAAGCAGCAAGCAGACAATATCTGGGTCCAGGCCAAGGGTCAGGGCAAGCAGCAATCCAGGAGTAAAGTTAGCATCTAAGCAGAAGTCAGAACCAGAAAATAGACCAAGACAAACAAGATAGGCAGATACAAGACACAAAGGGACAAGACAGGATAGGACAGACAAGGCAAGGCAAAGGGAGCAAGACAAGGGCATAGTTAAGGCAAGGCATGACAGCATCAAGACAAGGCAAGAACAGGGCAGGAGACAGGGCACAGGAGACACCGCACAGGGAAAGCAAAATGCATTGCAGATCAGGAAGACCTGTTACTGAAGCACTGGGCCGAAGCGCAGCTGGTACTTAAGTATCAGCCACTCTATTGTCATCAGGGGAGTGCCCAGGGCCGGTGCAAGGGTATTAGGTACCCTAGGCGAGCCTTCTGCCTTGTGCCTGTCCGCCCTGGCTGCACCCGCCCCGCCCCCCATCACACTGCTCCACCCCTCCCCAGTCTCGGCCCTGGCTCTTTATGCCTGCCGAGTGTATGCTTCTTTGGGCCATGAGCAGGATAGGCTTCGCTCACAGCCCCACATGGTTGCTCTTCAGCGCCCCCTAAGGGTTGGCGCTTGAAGTGACTGCTTAGTTCACCTAATAGGATGAGCCGGTCCTGGAAGTGCCCCCAAACTTTCTCACTTCAGGGCCTTTAAAGACAGTAGGGGGACACGCACATGCTTAAGGCGAGGCACAGAGCAGCCAGCCTGGCAGCAATGGCAGCATCCCTGCTGCAAGAAATCTCAACGGCTTCCTAAATTTGGCAGTGTCCAGGGTAGATGTTGTCAATCACAAGGTATTCCCATGGCCGGCTGAGATGTTACATTATATGTGGGCTTCCAAAACACACATACATTTTAGCCAGATCAAGGGTGGCTAAGGAAAAATGCACATAGATTTGTACATGTTTTCCTGACATTTTCTGCCCATATATCAAGTTACCATCCTCTACATACTAACAAGAATCAGAGCAGAAACTGAGATTTTATTAGATTTTATATTCTGCCTTCAGGTTGGGCCAGACACAAGGGGGTAGATTTTCAAAGGGTTGCGCGCATAAGATACGCACGCAACCCCCGAAAACCTCCCCCTGCACACACCGAGCCTATCTTGCTCAGCTTGCTCGGCGGCACGTACAAGCCCCGGGATGCGCATAAGTCCCAAGGCATGAAAAAATGGGCATTCCCGGGGTGGGGCGCCGTCCCAGGGGTGTTATGGAACAGCCACCAGGCCGGGGGATGGAGAGCCGGTGCGCGCAAGTTACGCCTGCCCAGAGACAGGCATAACTTCTTCAGTAAAGGTCAGGGTGGGTTTTAGTTAGGGCTGGGGGGCAGGTTAGATAGGGGAAGGGAGGGGAAGGTGCGGGGGGGGGGGGGGCGGAAGGAAAGTTCCCTCCGCGGCCTCGGAGGGAACGGAGGCAGGCTGCTCGGCTCGGTGCGCACAGGTTGCACAATTGTGCACCCCCCTGCGCGTGCCGACCCTGGATTTTATAACATGCGCGCGGCAGCGAGTACATGTTATAAAATCGGGCGTAGATTTGTTCACGCTGGGTTGCGCAAACAAATCTACCCCCGCGCGCATGTTATAAAATCTGGCCCAAGGTGTCTTGTGCATAATCTGGGTAGCACCCAGGAGGAGCTGTATTTGGGTAGACAAAGGCCCAGAACTGAGAACTGCAAGCAGCAAGAACTAGAATAGGAACTGGAGTAAGAGTTTGCAGTGAAGCAGGTTCCACGGCTGGAGCAGAACTGGAAGCAAACCAGAACAGTGGGCCTAGAACTGAATTCAGAAAGAAGGTCACAAGGCTGAAGCAATATCTTCAAGTCTAGCGAAACTGCAGGCCTGGAACTGGAATCAACGAGTAGATAGCAGATCAGCTTAGAATAGAGAACCTGGGGGTGTTTGAATGATAACTTGGCCATGCTACGCAGGCCCAATAGCACCAAGCTTGCTTTTTTACTGTATCATTTTATGAAGTTGTATAGCCTGAGATGAGCTGCAGATTAGGGTGGGGGAATGGGGGTGTCTGTCATTTATCATCCTACTGAGATGAATTGTGCCTGTCCATGGTCTATGCATGTAATTTACTAACTATCACTATTTCCACTTTGTGCTTCAGGTCTGCTAATTCACAGAGCTGCTCTTCACATTGGCAAATCATAAATCATGAAGTCCCAATTAATATCTCACTGATGATCTGTTCAAGAGAATTCAAGAGCTGACATGTGAATAAGATTATCCATTAGCTGGAAACATCTAATTTTCCTTATGCAAAGACATATATAAGGGAGAAGAGACCACACAGAGAATAATTTCGAAAGCCCAGTACCTGGGCACATAGCAATTCATCCAGGTAAATTGGCCTGTCTGAAAAATGTCCTCCTCCACCCGGCTAAAACCATGCGTGGGCTTCCATAATGAGTGCACTTTCAGCCAGGGTAATAAGAAGCATGTCGTGGAAAGGTAGGGGAAGGGTGATGGTTAGGTCAGAGGGGAATAAAAGCACGTGCATTCACTTGTCAAAAGTGTACATGCCCTTTCACCCCCAGTCGATACCTGACCACATAGCACGTGCAAAGTATTTGTATCATTTGTATGCGCATACTTCAGTCTCACAAACTGAAAAGAGAAACTGCCTGGAGCGTTAATAATGTACACGTACTTTGCAATAAAGAGGCCCATTGAAAATTTCCCCTATAAAGAAGACTGCCTGCTAACTATTTCTTCACTTCTGAAAAACGTAAGAGATGTGTCACTGTAATATTTTGAAATAAACCAAAAAAAAAGAGCCACACATTCTCTAATATTTTGACCAGTCTTTATTATACATGAAAGCAGTCAACATACCTTCCTCACTTCTGAATGGGCCCTATAGTTTATTTCCCACCTGCTACAAATCTCTAAATGCCTTTATTAAATAGAGCCTTACATTATTCCTTTTAAAAATATCTTCTTACTTATGTAGGCTAATAGGAAATTAGAAATAATATGTTTTCAGTTAAGCGATGTTTATAAGCCTACCATCACTTCTGAGTAAGTTAATGTACATTTTTGAGGAGAATGTTAGCATTAATTAAGTGTAATCCACATGCAAAGAACATTTAATGTGTGCTGATCAAGATCTAGGTAATTGCAGAGGTATAAAGATGGCATTATTTTGTTTACTTATTTTTCTTTCTTTTGTTCTTCTGGTCTTGAAATTTTTTTGTCTAAGCTGAAAAACTGTAAAATGAAAATACTGTATTTGTGCAGCCTTCAGTATTGTGCGTTTGTCTCAACTAATCTAAAGCCAGATGGCCTGCCAAGTTCCACCGACTGCATTTGATTATCTTGTGCCAGTAGTGTTATTTCCACTTCATTTCCTCTCATCTCTCTACAACTCAGCAGAAAACAGAGGCAGGAAACTATGATTTATCTTTAGCTGTCTTCAAAGAGATTGTTACCATTTAAGGTAGATCTTCCTGTTTCCCTCTAGATTAAAGTTACTATATATCCATTCACTACTTGCCATTTGAAATGAAAAAAAAACATATATGCTATTATTATACACAGAATCCCTTAGAAAATTCACTCAATAGCTTCCTGGGTCCCCATGGCCTTTCCAGGGGATACCCCTCCAACACCAACCTGCTATATTGACCTGGTCGACATGAGTTGAGCAGTGCATAATCTGCCAAGCAAACTTGGTTACATGAGCATCTGCGTTTCTGTTAGGAATTAAAGTTATTACTGTATTTGCAGCCTACCAGACAGAAATAGAAGCTAGTCTCTCATTGGACTTAATTCTTTTATCACAGTTTGCAAGTCAGACCCAGTTGCATGGGTGGCTGCATTTCCACTAGGGTTTCTAATTATTAATGTACTGTTAATTCTAATTTTGCAGCCCTTGCTCTGATCTTGAGTGGTCATGAACATCTAAAGAAGGGATGCTGTGGAATACAGCCCCTGCTCTGATCTTTGGGGGGGGGGGGGGGGGAGTTATTAGCCAGAGGTAGGAGAGGCTTCTTATTCACAGTTTTGCGTGGTGGGAAGGGAGGTAATCACATACAGATAGCCCTTTATGTATTCTAGAAGGAAGTTGCCATTGACAGGCATGTTAGCCTGTCAATGTTCTTTGCAAATTTAGCTACACATCTTGAATTTAGTTAACTTTTTCAGGTTAATGCAAATCATGAAAATAACTCTGGCAGCTGAGACTGTAGCACCATCCCATCTGTGGCCCTCCCACTCCCAATCTCCTCTGAATGACCAATGACTGGAATAGCCACAAAGACCAATATTGGAGGAAAAAGGCTGCAGCTTTATTAACAATAGATACATATATATATATATATATATATATATATATATATATATATATATATAACCCTCTACAAATTAGTACCCAAGCCGGTATGGCAGTTTTCCAAAGACCAGGCTACATAACCAACTTAGCTGCCCACCGCAATAACCAAACAAGGCAACCACTACACCGCTGCCTGTCACAATAACCAGCAGGGCAGCATCACCCAAGGCCCCCATCTCGTCCCCAAGCAAGGGCTCCCCCTCTGGCATAGGAACACCTGTCCCTATGCCACCCAAGACACAGTCGACTGCTGACCTGGACCGTGATGCCCACCGGCACCATGTCCGAAATGCCCCTATCGGGCACCACCCCCATCTGATGTGACATTACAGTACAATTGTACATTTACTAGGGATGTGCATCAAGTGACTAACACATGCTGCTATATGCCTCATTTGCATATAACAATGATAAACATGTCATGCTGGTTAACATTGGGTGCAATCTATCCCATCTACAAAGGCTCAAATACAGCTTAACCAAATATTCTTATAGCTGTACAATTGACTAACATAAAACACTAATACTGGTCGACCTAAATTCTCCTGTTTACAACGTAAGCAGGGTTGATGAGTGGGAACGTCGGCCGTGAGGAAGAGGCCAGATGCACCCCTGTCACAGCGCTTTAAACAGGCCGCGATGTCATTATGCTGTGACTGTTCATCCCTCCCCCAGTCATGTCGCTGCCACGTGCTTTGGGCTGGCGCGAGAGGGGGAAAGGGGAGCCACACCGAGCCCCCTACCAGAGGATGCAACCGGGAATGCCATGCGTGGCACCAGGTTATGTGGAAGGCACCGTGCATGGGGCATGGGCCCGCTAATTATCTCTAGCAGCTGTGACTATAGTGTCATCCCCTCTGCATCCCTCCCACTCCCAATCACCTCTGAATGACCCATGACCGGAATAACTACAAAGACCGATATTGGAGGAAAATGGCTGCAGTAGATACATATATATAATATAGAAATTTCATTTTCCCGTGGTTTGGGCCGATTTTATTTTGGATGCCCACGAACCGAAGCCCGAAACCCACCCCAACCCTTCAAATTCAATTATTACAACGTGGGGTTGTAAAAAAAAAACCCAAATCCACCCCAACCCTTCAAATTTAATTAATTGCAACCCCCCACCTTCCCGGACCCCCAAAACTTGCCGAAAATCCCTGGTGGTCCAGCAGGGATCCCGGGAGCGAGCTCCCCCTCTCAGGCCATCGGCTGCCAGTAATCAAAATGGCGTCGATGGCCCTTTGCCCTTACCTATCACTCCCGGGACCCCGCTGGACTACCAGAGACTTTCAGTAAGTCTTGGGGGGGGGGGTCCAGGCAAGTCTTGGGGGGTCGGGAGGGTGGGGGTTGCAATTAATTAAATTTGAAGGGTTGGGGTGGGGGGGGGTGTGCCCTTTCTCCCCACCGAAATGCGACAAAATAGGAAATATCATCTCTATTTCCTATTTCATTGCAAATGAATGCACATCTCTAATATATAACCCTCTATGAATTGGTACCCAAGCCGGTATGGCAGTTACCTGAAGACCAGGCTATACAACCACCTCAGCTGCCTGCTGCAATAACAAAGCAAGGCAACTACCACACTACTGCCTGCCGCGAAAACCAGCAGGGCAACATCGCACCGGGCTCCCACCACATCTTTACGTCACCCAAGGTGCAAGTTGACTGCTGACCTGGACCATGATGCCCACTGGCACCATGTCCAAAATGACCCTACTGGCCCGGGTAACCCGCCACAAGCATAAGATAGGGAGCTTCCTTATTTTATGCCTCCCCCCCCCCAACAACTAGCTGCGGCTTTCCTGAATATGTCCTAATTAAGAATACAAAAGATGGACTCTGTCTGGCTTAAACAAACCTTGCCACTGGGCATCCTCCCATTTCGTGCATTACCTGGTGCCCCCCTGCTTGGAGGCCCACCTACCAACCCAATGATTGACACTTACATCTCCTAATCCACGGTCTGAATCGTCAACCTTATATGAGGAATAGTGGGAGGGGGATGATCTCCGACCAAATAACCTGATGTGGTGCAGTAAGGACTAGATGATCATGATGTCATTCCTTGTAGTCCAGGATCAGGCACCTAGGCGTAGTTCCAAGATCATTGCCTTGCCAGTATCACTTGATGTATCTGGAGGGGCAAATCTCGCCATTCACTGCCCCGGCAGGGTAATAAGCTGGTCCCCACACAAGCCACCACAACCTAGCCATTGCACTATGCCATTGCTCAGCGCAGCACCCAGCAGGTGCTTGCAGCCCACCACATTCTGCCTGGGGCCCAGCACAACAAGGTTAGGACTTGCCCTCCAGGAGGTAACCATCTACACGACTTCCCAGTCACCTACCTCATTTGAGGCAGGAGACTGCCCAATCACTGATTGGGGTGTTTGGTCTGTTGTCACACCAGGGCCAATGAGCCCTGGTGACAGACAGTCCCCCACCAATAGTGTTCTTCATTGCTCACTGCTCAGCCCTGAACACGATGATTGTACCGTGGCCCATATGACGTGGCGATTCTCAAAGACTACCAAAAACTTGCACCTGCCCGATGGGGAGTCATCACAGTGAAGCAGGAACCAGTCACCCCTTTTGTACGAGAGGTCGTGCACGGGGATGCAAGGACGAACATGGAATCGTGGCTACTGCTGGACATGCCACCAGACTCCCAACAGCTGTCCAACCGATAACATGACAATGAACCCCTAGATCA
The DNA here is from genome assembly GCF_901001135.1 of Rhinatrema bivittatum. NCBI lineage: Eukaryota > Metazoa > Chordata > Amphibia > Gymnophiona > Rhinatrematidae > Rhinatrema > Rhinatrema bivittatum. Next base: position 152,915,583 of record NC_042615.1, read on the forward strand.
GTCCCGGACCGACTCGAACTTAGGCATAGCGCACCATCCGAGACACCGATGTACCTCCACTGCAAGCCTCCCACATCTGTGATGCGCTCAGCGATGGCACTGCCAGCCTGGCAATGTGCAAAGCTCCAAAGAATACAAGCACAAATGGGACCTGGAAGGGCATAAACTCCGTCGACAGGCAGTACATGTCAAAGGGACAGTATGAGATTGTGTATCATCAATCTTGGCATATCGCACCGAGGCCAGGGACTCACCAGCATCGCCCAGCATCACCCCCCTAGCAGCAAAATAATGCCCTGGGAAGCCCGCTTCTAGCCTGGAGAAGGACACTACCGTGGCTAGGTACGAATGAGTCATGCTCCCAGACATTCCTGCTGCCTGGGGTGCGCTATGTGACCAGATTCACACGCAACACCAGCTCCCTGAGACAGGGACTGCCTACAGGAAAAGAGGGGGTTCACCATTTCACAGCACACTCCTAGAACAACATGTCCTGCCCATGCCGTAATACCCCTGAGCAAGTTATGCAGTCCAACAACTGACTGATCTACCGCTGAACCATCACACTACAACTGCCCTTCGACATCTGTGTTCCCTGCCTCGGTGTGCACAGTGACTACAAATATAAAACAGTGCAGGGAGCAGTGTCCAGGGGCCCGACCAACACATTGCACAGCAGTATCCCTGAAACAAACACCACTGACAAAGTCTCCTGATGCGACAGCGCTGGCACACAGCTGAAGGCCACCACTGGGGACCATTCCGTGAAGCCATGCCGAAGCCCGCAAAAAATGTGATTGTATCATGCATGCCGGTATATAAAAACCTTAAATAAATAAATAAAAAAACCTTAAACCCTTAAATAAATAAATAAATAAATAAATAAATAAATAAATAAAAATTCCCTGAGGGGCTAGACCACAAGCTAATTCTCCCCCGGTGGCCTGGGCCATCCACCGGCGGAGATGGTAGCAAACCCAACCCACATGGAGCGGTTTATGCGGGGCAGGAGATTCCAGCCCCTGGGAAGAAATCTGTGATGAAGGCCGGTTGCTCTTGAGGGGACCCATGTGCCCCAAGCCAAACTGGCCAGTCATGTAAACTCATGGCCCAGGGCTCTGGCTTACCTGAGTGGGAACAAGCTCGATCCCTAGGAAACAAGGACTGTTATCGTGCACTAGACTTGTCCTCTGGCATGGGGCGCCAAACCCATAGGCCCACACGTGAAAAATGTTGTACAATTGAGTCCCTTCAGATGCATCCCTTCCTCACTTAAGCATGATGTCGTCAGGATAGTGAACCAGCAATGCGAGGCAGGATGCCTCTCTGGTCGTCGCATAGGAAGGCACTGAATGCTCCTAAGCCTGCGCACAAAATTGAACATTGCATTATCGTATACCCATCGCCATAGAAGGCGTCTTCAAATTGGAAAAAATTAGTTGTTTGAAGGCTTCTCAGGTACGGCAGCAACAGCCATGAAGCTGACTCAACTGTCCACCCTTGCTGTGTGGGCACCATGGTCTCAGGATCAAGGACGCAAACATTAACAAGGGGGATTCTGAGGGAACCCGGTCATTCACATGGCATTGGGCTGTATTGTGAGGGATCGTTCGACCAAATTCGCTGACCATTTTTAGGAATGCCCACGTCCTGCCAATTATGTCCCTGAGAATCATTCTTACCCTACCCTCCATCTCATTCCTCTTCTTCTCCTTCTTGTCAGTTCTCCTCCTCCGGCCCTCAGTATACGGCATATGTCAAGGCACAATCTCTTTTGTTTTTTCTTAATGACTTAGGTAGACTCTTCCATGGCTGAGTTAAATTAGTATGGACCGAAAGGGCCCTGCTTGCCTCCAAAGCATCCTAGCCAACCATGTTGGACTACTGTTGGGGGTAGGGGGAACTTGTGTCTGATGTATCTTAAGCAGTTTCTGAGCTAGAAACCCAATCCACCCTTTCCCTCTCCCCCTGTTCATCATGTCTTCTGCTGACCCCCAGACTAAAGCCTGTGGGCCACTTGCATGCTGCCAACCAACCCATCTCCGGGGAGCCTTTGCTCACGCCTCTTTGTCCAGCAACTGCTCACATCAAGTACCAATATCTAAGCTGCAGACCACTGAGCTGAGCCGGCATTAACCCCCCCCCCCCCATGAAGGAGATATGGGGGATATCCAGGGAAATGAGCCAAACCCCTCGCTGTGTAGGCCAGACCCTGGACACAACAGAGCAGACCATGCCTGCAGCGCTTCACCCCTGCACTGCAAATGGCACACCCATCATGCTAGAGGCACCTTCCAGCTGCCCTGATGAGAAGATGCAATAGCTCGCTCAATCCCTGAGACACTCGCCCACCGTTCCACCACCACAAGTCAACAGTGGCTCGTGCACCTGGATGTGGTCAGCCAATGCCCCTCTGCCTTAACATTTCCTGAGTGGGAATTGAACCCTGACTCCCCATTGCTCTGACCACTAGGCCAGAACCCCACTCCAACTCTGACTCCAGTGGTCTGTGCTGCGCCACTGGCTTCAGTCGGCCATCGCCATCCTGCATGCCACCACAAAGCGCCAAACTGTCCCTTTGCCGCTTGGCCCGCGATCGCCATTCCCACAACTTGCTTAAGGACCTTGAACGCAAACCTCCACAACCCAACACAGTCAATGACAACACCGCACTGCACCCAGGGTAACCACCCTGGAAACCATAACACGGGAGCCAGACAGAGGCCGAACAGGCAGCCAGGCATTCCCCCATCAAGCCACGCCAAGCTGGGACAGAAAAAATGAAAACAATAGCCCTCACCCGCCAACAGCGAGGGGGGAAGACTGCGATGTGGCCGACCCCCTGCTGACCCCGTTCACCTCATCCCCCCTCTGCACGTAAGTGCAAGCGATTCATCCACAAACATGCCATCTCCAAACATACAACCCCCTACAAACCATCTCTACCATGCACAGAGTGAATGCACTGGTCACCCCTCGTTTCGCCTGCAGTCCCCCAGTCCCCATTTGCCCAGATCCAAGCTCCACATCCTCAGGTTCCTTGCAACATCGCTCTCCATGACCCCGGTGAGCCACCCCACCCTCCGCCACTCCCAGGCTCAAAAACCAGATGCAAGCCTTGCAGGAATAGGGAAACACCCACAGAACCTATGCAGAATCTACGAGTGCTGAAAAGCGGAACACAAAAATTAACCAAACAAAATAAGATAAATAAATAAACAAACAACTTTGCTGTCTGCCGATGTAGTGCAGGCCGTCTGTACATGATCCCTGTCCGCCCGCGATCGACCCTGCATCCTGAGCTGGGAGACCACAGGAGGGTCCGCTATCCTCCGAGCAGATTTGCACATTGGTGTCAGGGCCCAGCAAAAAGCACGCCGCTGACAGGACCAAGCTGACACCGACGACCCCACCCCTGAACCTGAGGAAGCAGCAAGGGCTCCTCCGAGAGCGGAACCCACACTCTCCCGCCCTCCCCATCTCCCAATGCACCCGCCAAGCAGACAGCAAAGCTGGATGGGAAGGAAGAGCAAAAAGGGCCCCTCCAGGAGTGGGCCAAGTGCTCTCCCTGCCCTCCTAACATTCTCAACGGAAGAAAAGCACAGCAGAAAGGGGAGGAGGAGCAACAAAATGCTCTTCTGAGAGCGGGCAAAGCGCTCTCACCCTCCTCATCCCCCTGAAGCGCTCCTCCCACCTTTGCAATCACCAACTACACAGCGCATCCCGTTACACCCATGCGGACAGAATGCCAGCCACATGGAAGAGGCTGGATGCACCCCTGTTGAAGCCCTTTAAATGGACTGCGACATCATCACACTGCAACTGCTCACCCCCCCCCCCCCCCCCGCCTGGCCACGCCGCCGCCGCGTGCGTCGGGCCAGCGCGAGGTTGGGAAAGGCGAGCTGCACCATGGCTCAGCTTGCCGCCCCCCCCCCCCCCCCCCCCCCCCCCCCACCGGAGGACAGTACCGTGCACAACACCAGGTTATGTGGTGGGCGCTGTGCACAGTGGTGGGCCCGCTCATTTCCACATTCATGGTGATGTATGAAAGCACATTAAAAACGTATTTTAAAGTGAGAGACAGTGTACATGGATGTGTGTCAGTCTCTGACACATCCTCACACTCAGTCACTCTCTCTTTCTCTCAGACACACACATTCTCCTGTTTTATTACTGCTTGTGTGCTCACGGTGAATGCTGCACCCCTGCCTCAGGCCTTCCCCAGCCTGTTGCAGCCCTGTTGCAGCCCCCTCCCTTTCACATTTCCACCCTTCTCTGCACCCCCACTCTCCAGGAGACTCACTAGATCCACAACCAGCTGCCCCTCTCAGAATTCAAATGAACTGCCTCACACAGAAGCCTCACCAATACTGCACAGGTACTTCCTCCTGACTCTCTCCCTCCATTTATGTCTTTATGTGCACTTACAATCATTGGGCAAATAAAATATCTAGAGGATCTCTCCCAATATGATGAGGGTCAGGCTGTTACGAATGGGCTCAGGCCAGGAGTGGTGAACACCACTAACAGGGGTGTCTCAGGATGGAGAGAGGCAGGGTTGCAGAAGACTCTTGATACTCGCTGGTGTAGGCAGGAATGAGTGAACCTTATGGCAAGTGGGAAGGTGGAATAGGCAAATGGAGTCTATACTGGCTAGAAATATCAGATACCAGATTCATGGAGGTAAAGGTGAACTCAAATACTGAAATAGCATGGAGGTATGTGTGAAAGTGAATGCAGGTAAAAGTGTACAGAAAACTGGAGCTGGGTGCTGGTAAGGATGAATTCAGGAGGTGTGCAGGTAAGAGTGATAGTGGCTGGAGGTATAAGTGACTGAGGTGAGGGAATCTGGGGAAACAATACTGACCAAGAACTGGACAGACAAACTAGGACAGTACTAACACGGAACATGAAATATAAAGCCCGAAGGCAGCAGAACAAGACTGAAAACCCTAAAACCACACACAGACAGTAAGGCAAGGCTGAAGGCCCTAAGGCCACACACACACAGTAAGGCAAAGCTGAAGGCCCTAAGGCCACACACACACAGTAAGGCAAGGCTGTAGGCCCGTAGGCCACACACACACAGTAAGGCAAGGCTGAAGGCCCTAAGGCCACACACACACAGAAAGGCAAGGCTGAAGGCCCGTAGGCCACACACAGCAGGCTAAAGGCCCGTAGGCCACACACCACAGACAGAAGGCCCGTAGGCCACACACAGCAGACAGAGGGCCCGTAGGCCACACACAGTAGGCTGAAGGCCTGTAGGCCATACACCGCAGACAGAAGGCCCGTAGGCCACACACAGTAGGCTGAAGGCCTGTAGGCCACACACCGCAGACAGAAGGCCCGTAGGCCACACACAGTAGGCTGAAGGCCCGTAGGCCACACACCGCAGACAGAAGGCCCGTAGGCCACACACAGTAGGCTGAAGGCCCGTAGGCCACACACCGCAGACAGAAGGCCCGTAGGCCACACACAGTAGGCAGACAACAGACCGGCTAGAGCAGGGAGCCCATATGAGCTCGATGCCGAAGCACCGATGGAACAACTAGACAGGGTTATAAAGGGGAGTCTGGGAAATAGAATAGACAGGAAGGAAGGAGTGGCCAGCCAGAAGAGCATGCTCGTGGGGGACCTCTGGTGGTGAGGCGGCTGCATCGCAGCCATGGTCGTAACACAGGCTCCCTAATTTATTTTGTGGGTTTAACAATTTGGGTCATGCATATGGTCAATTGGATCCTATTGGAAATAGTGGGCAGAATACTTTTTCTTGGCTGCTCAGGGAACGAATCATCTATCCTCCCCGCCATGAGCCTTTTCTCTCTATTTCTCAATTAATGCTGGCATAAATAAAAGTTCCAACTGTGTACAATTCTGGTCGCCGCATCTCAAAAAAGATATAGTTGCGATGGAGAAGGTACAGAGAAGGGCAACCAAAATGATAAAGGGGAAAGAACAGCTCCCCTATGAAGAAAGGCTGAAGAGGTTAGGGCTGTTCAGCTTGGAGAAGAGACGGCTGAGGGGGGATATGATAGAGGTCTTTAAGATCATGAGAGGTCTTGAAAGAATAGATGTGAATCGGTTATTTACACTTTCGAATAATAGAAGGACTAGGGGGCATTTCATGAAGTTAGCAAGTAGCACATTTAAGACTAATCGGAGAAAATTATTTTTCACTCAACGCACAATACAGTTCTGGAATTTGTTGCCAGAGGATGTGGTTAGTGTAGTTAGTGTAGCTGGGTTCAAAAAAGGTTTGGATAAGTTCTTGGAGGAGAAGACCATTAACGGCTATTAATCAAATTCACTTAGGGAATAGCCACTGCTATTAATTGCATCAGTGGTATGGGATCTTCTTAGTGTTGGGTAATTGCCAGGTTCTTGTGGCCTGGTTTGGCCTCTGTTGGAAACAGGATGCTGGGCTTGATGGACCGTTGGTCTGACCCAGCATGGCAATTTCTTATGTTCTTATGTAACAAAGTCACTCTACTCATAGGCTTAACCAAACCCACAACTTTATTTTTCTTGGATTTTCCAGACAGCAACTATGTACATTTTAGCAGATGGTAAACAGTCAGTATTGAATAATCAGAGCTCATGGGATATACAGTCTGAATAAAACATACACTATAACAAAACGATCTGCTACCCCAAAGGTCATAGTACCATATTCCTAGTCCAAACTTGAACTGAAAGTAGATCTTCCAAGGCCCTTCCTTATCACAGACTCCTCTTTCCATACTTATTGTTTCTTCCTCTCTTTCTCTCTCCCTCTCTTTGTGGGACATGGAGCTCAAATCCCAATTACCCCTGAGGCTATTCATATCTGACCAAATGAGTTACTCACAACCTCTCAACCTCAAGCATCTTCTCTCCCATTGTCCTAGGCTTTTCCTTCTGGCAATATGAAGACTTCCCCATTTTCCTCCACACTGTGAATCTCTTTGTAGGTGACTCCTTCACTTCCTTCTCCAAGTTTTGTTCCTCAGGAGAAGAAATCATCTCTTCTCCACAGCACATTTCAGTCAGATCCTCCAAGGAAGGATTCTCCTGCTCTCCATTCCTCAACCTTGAGCCTTTTCCATTGAGGGGGGGAGGGCTGCAGGACTCACTCCATACTGTAGGGGTTCCTGGGCCTCACCAGTCCATGGGCTGGCAACTCCAAGACCATACATCCTAGAGATCCCTGTGATCCCAAGGTCCAACCTAGAAAGGGCCACTCCCGCCAATTTAACAGGATATTTCTCCACCAATCATGACTTCCAATTTACTCTTAAGGTAGATTAACACCAAACCCCTTAACATCAAAGGCATTAAAATATCCCAGAAACCACGTACCATTGATCCAATAACATACCAAATGCCATCCACTGGTCACTCAGCAGTACTTCAGATTCAAACATTTTAACATGGTAGAAAATGCATCGAACAATGAAAATCCAGGGATCTCCCCCACCCAAAATATATTGTACTATTAAAAAAGACATGGGTACAATTGAGGGTCCTGTCCACATATGTGACTGGAGCTTGCATATACTCTGCACCCCTGCCTCATTTTCACTGACTGTAAGCTTCACAGAGTCTGCTGCTTTTATAGTTCCCCAGGTTCTGCTCTGACTACCTACTCCAAGAAGGGAAAGACCAGTTTTGATCTATACTGCTCCTCTGGAGCTTAGAAGAAAACAAAAATTAAGTCCTGGTCCAAACCACTGACCCAAAGTAGCACAGCTCTTGCTTTTCCACATGAAGCCATTGCAACCAGATGAAGAGGAGGTCTGGCCATTACTTGCTTCTATAACTCAGATGAAGCCTCCTTACTCTTATGGTAACTTGAATGCAACAGTAGTAGTATTAGAAATAGAGAGTAAGAAAGAAAGTATTTATTTCTTTCAGTTTTAGAGGTTGGACAATGCAGCAAGCATTTTTATAGTGCTACTAGACATATGTATCACTATACAAATGCACATGAGACAGACCCTGCTCCACAGACAAACATACAGAAAAAAAAGACTAATTTAGTTTGCATTCTTTTTATGTAGGAATGCAAAACAAGAAAAACTCTGTTCAAAATACTTTGAGGCGGATTTTTAAAGGGTTACGTGCGTAATATACGCGCGTAACGCTTTAAAACCCCTCCTGCACGTGCCGAGCCTATTTTGCATAGGCCCAGCAATGTGCACAAGCCCCGGGATGTGCGTATGTCCCATGGCTTGAAAAAGGGGGCGGGGAATGGGCGGAGCCTCCAGGCACAGCGGCCATTTGCTGCTGTGCCTGGGATCACGGGCTAGCCATCGGCCGGCACGCACAACCTACGCCTGCCCGGAGGCAGGCACAACTTCTAAGTTAATGGTAAGGGGGGTTTTAGGTAGGGCTGGGGGGTGGGTTAGGTAGGGGAAGGGAGGGGAAGGTGGGGAGGGGCGGAAGGAAAGTTCCTTCCAAGGCCACTCCGATTTTGGAGTGACCTCGGAGGGAACGGAGGAAGGCTGCGCGGCTCGGCACGTGCAAGGTGCACAAGTGTGCACCCCCTTGTGTGCACCGATCCCAGATTTTATAACATGCACACGGCTGCGCGTGCATGTAAATCGGGCGTAGATTTTAATATCTGCCCCCTTATAAGGAGAGCCCAAAGAGAGAAAGGATCAGATGTTGATTGAGCTATGGGTTCTCATTAGATCAGACTTCGATATTACTTGCTCTTAGCCTGCTCTGACCATGGAAAGAACTAGGGATGTGAATCGTTTTTTGACGATTTAAAATATCGTCCGATATATTTTAAATCGTCAAAAATTGTTAGAGCCGCGATACAATAACAATTCCCCCGATTTATCGTCAAAAAATCGTAAATCGGGGGAAGGGGGAAGGGGGAGGGGAAGGGGGAGGGCGGGAAAACTGGCACACTAAAACAACCCTAAAACCCACCCCGACCCTTTAAAATAAATCCCCCACCCTCCCGAACCCCCCCAAAATGCCTTAAATTACCTGGGGTCCAGAGGAAGGGTCCCGGTGTGATCTTTTACTCTCGGACCTCTGTGCGTTGTAGAAATGGCGCCGGCGCTACCTTTGACCTGTCATATGACAGGTCAAAGGTAGCGCCTGCGCCATTTTGTTTTTTTGTCCCCCGACGTCAGGAGCATAGGAGATCGCTACCGGACCCCCGCTGGACCCCCAGGGACTTTTGGCCAGCTTGGGGGGGCCTCCTGACCCCCACAAGTCTTGCCAAAAGTCCAGCGGGGGTCCGGAACGATCTCCTACCGCGAATTGTTTTTCCGTAAATGGCGCCGGCCGTACGGCAACACGATTCGACTGCAGGAGGTCGTTCCGGACCTCCGCTGGACTTTTGGCAAGTCTTGTGGGGGTCAGGAGGCCCCCCCAAGCTGGCCAAAAGTCCCTGGGGGTCCGGAACGACCTCCTGCAGTCGAATCATTTTTCCGTACGGAAAAATGATTCGCGGTAGGAGATCGCTCCCGGACCCCCGCTGGACTTTTGGCAAGTCTTGTGGGGGTCAGGAGGCCCCCCCCCCAAGCTGGCCAAAAGTCCCTGGGGGTCCAGCAGGGGTCCGGGAGCGATCTCCTACACTCCTGACGTCGGGGGACAAAAAACAAAATGGCGCCGGCGCTACCTTTGACCTGTCATATGACAGGTCAAAGGTAGCGCCGGCGCCATTTCTACAATGCACGGAGGTCCGAGAGTAAAAGATCACACCGGGACCCTTCCTCTGGACCCCAGGTAATTTAAGGCATTTTGGGGGGGTTCGGGAGGGTGGGGGATTTATTTTAAAGGGTCGGGTGGGTTTTAGGGATGTTTTAGTGTGCCGGTTTTCGATTTACACGATTTACACGATTTACATGATATTTAAAAAACCCAAACTGCGACGATCCGATTTTCTCCCCCTCCCAGCCGAAATCGATCGTTAAGACGATCGATCACACGATTCACATCTCTAGAAAGAACCTTGATTTTGCTCTGTTCACTGCTTGCCTTGACCTCAGCCAGGCCACGGACCCAGCCTATCACCACTAGGGATGTGAATCGGGTGATCGATCGTCTTAACGATCGATTTTGGCTGGGGGGAGAGGGAAATCTGATCGTCATGGTTTTTGGTTTTTTTAAATCGTAAAAAATTGTAAATCGGGGGAGGGCGGGAAAACCGGCACCCTAAAACCCACCTCAACCCTTTAAAATAAATCCCCCACCCTCTCGAAGCCCCCCAAAATGTTTTAAATTACCTGGGGTCCAGTGGGGGGGTCCCGGCGTGATCTGCCGCTCTCAGGAGATCGCGCCGGGACCCCCCTACAATGTCGACATAGTGAGGGCAAAAGTAGTGCTGGCGCCATTTTGAATATTGGCAGTATGGCCCGCGTGCAGGAGGTCACTCCCGGACCCCCGCTGGACTTTTGGCAAGTCTTGTGGGGGTCAGGAGGCCCCCCAAGCTGGCCAAAAGTCCCTGGGGGTCCAGCGAGGGTCCGGGAGCGATCTCCTGCACTCGTGATATCGAGTGACAGGAACTAAAATGGCGCTGGCGCTACCTTTGCCCTGTCATATGGTAAGGGCAAAGGGCCACGGCGCCATTTCTTTTAACGCAGCCATGGCCCGAGAGCAGGAGATCGCACCGGGACCCCCCCACTGGACCCCAGGTAATTGAAAACATTTTGGGGGGCTTCAGGAGGGTGGGGGATTTATTTTAAAGGGTCGGGGTGGGTTTTAGGATGCCGGTTTTCCTGCCCTCCCCCTCCCCCGATTTACGATTTTTTGACGATAAATCGGGGGAATTGTTATTGTATCACGGCTCTAATGATTTTTGACGATTTAAAATATATCTGACGATTGTTTTAAATCATCAAAAAACGATTCACATCCCTAATCACCACTACCTTTACATCAGACCAGGAAAGTCCTTCCAGTTGCCAGACCATGCAGGCTCAACCCAAAGGAGAGGTAGATGGCTAGGTAGACAACTAATTCCAGTGGTGCATCAGCTGCCATCTATTAATGCCTATCTTGTGCTTGAACAAGAAAGGCTGTGCAAACTTAATAGATGAACAATGGCTCACTACCTTTATGTTGTGAGAACTTGCAAAGATTCTAGTATCTTCCTGCTTCTAGAAGACACTGCAGCTGGGATGTCCCAGTCAACATCCAGCAGATTAAAATCCCCTGGCAATAGCACCCCCCACTTTCATAAAATTTTGTGTATTTCCTCAATTAAAACTCTATCCATCTCCTCTTTCTATGATGGATGTCTGTATATTACTCCAATATAAAGAGATTTTCCATTCCCTCTTTCCAAATTAACCTACAGTGCCTCCCCCTTACTTCATTAGCACTGAAATTCTGTTGCTTTAATATAATCTACAATATAAATGGGCTCTGACCTGACCATGGCCCGCAAATGCGCAGTAGAGCGTGGCTCTGCCCAACGTGCTGCACATGCGCGTGCAAGAGAGCATGTCGGGCAGAGCACGTCGGTCAGAGCGGAGCGACGCCGGGAGGAAATGAAGCCTTGTGAGGGCTGTGGTGAGGCGCTCGTGCGCGAGAGTGAGAGACCCGCAGAGCACGTCGGTCAGAGCTCAATGTGCAGTACAGAGCGGCTCTGACGGACATGCCGCGCATGCGCGGGCGATAGAGCACGTCGGCCTCACAGTAAACAGAAACAAACACAAACATGGATTCACCAGCAGCAGAAGGGCTGTATCCCAGGCCCTACTAGCTGTACAAAGATGATTTCAGAGACAAGGTAGGAAGGGACTAGAAGAAGGAGGATAGTAAGAGGAAAGGGGAGGGCCAGAGGAGGTGGAGGAGGAGGAGTGGGAGAATAAGGAAGAGAAGGGTGCTGGACAGGTGAGGAGCAGTGAGGGAAAGGGGAGTGTAATGGAAGAATGAGGGGAGAGGGGGCTGCAGGAGAGGACCTGTGGAAAAAAGGAGGAACATTGGGAGAATGAGAGATGAGGAGGAGCAGTGGGAAAGTGAGAGGGGGAGAGGGTTGGGGAGATGGGGCAGCAGGACAGTAAGAGGGGAGGGGAGCTGGAGCTGGAGGAGGGAGCATTGGGGAGTGCAAAGGGAGAGAGGGTGGAGGGGAAGAGGATAGTAAGAGAAAAGGGGAGGGCCAGAGGAGGTGGAGGAGGAGGAGGAGGTGGAAGAGGAGCAGTGAGGGAAAGGGTGTGTAATGGAAGAATGAGGGGAGAGGGGGCTGCAGGGGCAGACCAGCGGGTGATAGAATGGGAAGGGGCTGCAGGAGAGGACCTGTGGAAGAAAGGAGGAACGCTGGTAGAATGAGAGATGAGGAGGAGCAGTGGGAACGTGGGAGGGGGTTGGGGAGATGGGGCAGCAGAAGAGTAGGAGGAGAGGGGAGCTGGAGGAGGGATCATTGGGTGCAAGGGGCGTGCAAAGGGAGAGAGGGTAGAGGGGGAAAGAGTACACATCCTGACACCTCCATACACAACGCTTAGCTGGCATTTGGAACAAACATCTCGCCCGTTTTAACGGGCTTAACGGCTTGTTTTTATATATAATGCCACACCTCCTCCCTTTTTTCCTAACTGGTGCTTCAAGAATAGATTGTAGCCTGGTATATCTATATCCTAGTCATGGTTTTCTGTGTACCAAGTCTCTGTGATAGCACTACATCTAAATTAGTTTCTTCAATGTCTGCCTCTAGATCCAGGAATTCATTTCCTATATTATGAGCATAAGGGTTTGCAGCTTTTCAGAATTTGCCCTTTTTTCCAATTTCTAGACAAGTATTTGTTTAACTTATATGAGGATTTGGTTCATCCATCCCCAATGATTCTAGTTAAAGTCCTTCTTAGTATGTTTGACAGTCTTTGTTGGAAGACATTGCAACCACTTCTTCAACAGGTAGATTCCATCTCTGCTCAGCAGTCCATGAAAATCATTCCATGATCCAGGAAGACAAAAAACTCTCAGAACCATCTGCCAAGCTATTCATTTACTTCCAGAATGCAAGCTTCCCTGCCTGGGACTTTTTCCTTGACTGGGAAAATGGAAAAGAATACCACATGTGCACCTATCTGCTTTAACCTCTCGAACATACAGCCATGATGTCATTTTTTATATGATCTATGTGGTACTTGATAGTATCATTCGTGTCAACATGGATGAGCAGTATTGGATATTAGTGTAAAAAAAATTAAATAAAAGTTACCTGGTTGCTGCAGGAGCAGGGCTCGGCAGAGACAGCATGCTGTTCTTTTGTTTGGGTACCATCTCTCCCCCGGTGTATCAGCTGTTTGAGGCAGGAGGGAAGGGCTGCTGCTAGCTGTGTATGTGGAAAATCAAAAGAAGCTGCCAGTTTAGTTTCATTTTAGCAAGCAAGGGTGGAAAAGACAATCAGCAGAGGACATTTACCAAGCTTCTGCAGCAGGACAAGCTTCCACAGCCCCTCCGTGACAGGATACATAATCCCATCCCCCCCCCCCCCCATACACAAATCTGGGATTGATAGAGGCATATTGGAATACAGAATACAGCAGGGAGAGCAACAATGGATGCTGAGATAACCTCTGCTGCTTGGCTGTATGAGAGAGGGTCCTGGATAGAAAATGAATCCTGGTAGGCAAGTCCATATAGCCCCAGGAAAAATAGTTTAAAAATAATCTGTTTGGACCAAATCGAGTATTGGGGTGGGCATTGCTAGCCCCCATCATATGTTCAAGGCTGCTTTTGTACGTTTATGTGGCCAGGGAAAGGCCCTATGATGGGACTTCAGTCTAAGCAGGAATCCAGTCAAGGTTTTCCAACAGGCACCCTATATGTATATTGTACAGCTCAAAGCATGGGGGCTAGCCTCATGGCTTTTGTCCGTAATTTATCTAGTGTAGGATCACTAAAAAGTAAGGTGTCTAGCCTCTGGAACCTTGTTTTTGGACAGTGCAGCTATTTTAAAATATAAGAAAAATTAAATTGATGTGGCTGACACCTTACATTGTCATCAGGAATGCTGAGAGTAGCGGATCCAGGGAAAGTAAAGATTTTTAAAAGTGGCACTATATTATGATGACTTCAGTGGAGCAAGGATTTGCTTTGGGAGAAAGAGATTTTCCACATGGGGAATTGAGGGAAAGGCAAGAGGCTTTTTCAGGAGGCAGAAGTGCTGGTCATCAGTTATGTCAAGCCCCTAAAGCATTTCTGGTGGAACCAGCCTGTACCCAAGGGGAACAGCCTCAGAAACCAGTAAAACTGCTGTTACTGAGTTACTGTGTCCCTGGGAGGTTTGAAAGAGAGAAAAAAAGAAAAAAAGAAGTCTTTTCCAAATCCCAGATGGACTCCTGTGCCCTGATGGTAAAGAAAAGGAGAGACAGAATAGTTGATCGTAGAAGCAACTGAACAGGAGCATGGTAATTTTTGTTTATGTTCTAATTAGATGGGAGTGGGAGTTTTTTGTGTGAAAGGTAACTACTGTTCCCCTGAAATTAAAGACAGGGATTTCCTGATTATCATGTATCTTCCTTAGCTAGATAAAACAGCTTCATCAAGCCGCCAAATATCCGCAGCAGAAAAACGTTTAGCTTGTGAAGATAACTTGTGCTAGGGAGATAATCTTTTGTTTTTGAGTTGTTAAAATTAGGTAGTAAGTACCTCAGGAGGTAGACACCTAGAGGAATACCAGACCAGCAACCTCAGGATCTGGAGGAGATGGTTGCTATGCCAGAGACCATCACATCAAAGATTGCATAACAACAGACTGAGATTGGATCCCAGATAAGTGTGTGCATACACCTACAAAAAACCATACCTTAGGTCTGTCCAGACTAGCAAACTAGCAGAATCCAATTCAGCTCAATAGGAAAGTAACACAAAGGGACAGACAACACTGAAAGCGAACAGCAAACACAAAAGATAAAAAGAAATAAAGGGGATACTTAGTTACCATAAGAGGTACACTTGGGTTTTTGAATAAGGGCCTTGAAAAGAGGAAAAGTACCCACAAAGATTTAATTTCTCATGATATAGATTTGAAAGTTAAACACAGAGTAAAGTGAAGACCAACACACAAAAGAATAAAAGTAATACTTATCTGACTTGGAAATGAATCCAGCAGAAAATTCCTAGAAACAAGAGAATAGAATTGTTAATATTGTTTTTGTACTGCTACCGTAAAAGAAAATTTGGAAAGTATTTACAATCTCAAATTGTTGTCTAATTGTCTACAGTTAACAAAAGTTTTTTGAAGTATTATTCCAAAGGTACATGCTAAAGAACTTGAATATGTGTATTGTTTACTACAAAATTACTTCTAATCCTTTTATTTTCAGTAAAAATAAACTTGTTAAACTTATTCATCAGGAACTGTTTATTTTCAAGGTACTCCAGGTAGCATTCTCCCTCAGCAAAGTTATCCTAAATTTCTCTCTGCTTACCCTCCCTGCCCCTGGGAGATTTTGCTGAGTGGGTTCTGGACCCCATTCCTGTGCAGGAGATCCAGTAGGGAAGAAGGTATCGAACAGTACACCCTGTGAGGTTCCATCTAGAGGTCTTGCAACACAGCAATCTCTAACACCCCATCAGCCTCAGCCATGACAGCGAGAGAAGGTCTCTGCCTTAAGGGGTGCTTTTAGATTAGTCAGTAGGCTCAAGGATTTTTGGCAAACTCTCCTTAATGTCTTGGATTTTGGTACCCGGCAGATAGCACACTTTCTGCTCCTGGAACATGTCTAGTTAGCAGATGTATACCCCTGTGCATCTCAGAAGCAAGTCACCAACCATGACTACCCTTTCCCTCCTAGGTGCAGTGATTGTTAAGCCCACAGATCTGGGATCTGCATATTTTGGTTCCTTCTTATCCTAAAATGGTTTCTCCTCCTTCACTTTCAGGGTTACATACCAGTCCTTCAGTTCAGAGGAAATCAGAGTTGGGGTGTAGGGTCCAGTATCCACAGTAATCTTGCTCCAGCTGTCATCTTGAGGCCCAGTTACACCTTAGATTGTGAGCTTTCCAGAGACAGGGAAATACCTACAGTACCTGAATGTAATCCACTTTGAAGGCACTGAAAGGCAGAAAATAAATCAAATGCAAATAAAAATACAAATACCTTCCCCTCTGCTTGAGTTCTCTATCTTTGATGCCTTGGTAAGTATTTTATTGATGTAGTCCTCATTCTCCCGGATGCTTCTCAGTCTTGCCTCCTCCTATCTATGCTCTGCCAACTGCTTCCTGAGGGAGTCGATCTGCAAATACCTTTCACACCAATCTAGTTCCTCACTGTGGATCAGAACATCTTCCTGGAAAGTAGTTGAAGTGGTAACCGCTGCAACAACTTTGGCAATACAATGTTTCCTAGCCATCCTTCAGATTGTTGGTAGTTTCCAGTACCTGTTGAAAGAAATGAAAAAGACAAAGTCATTGCCTTTTCTTCAACTCTCCTAAAAGTAAAATTAGCTAGTCTGTGGAATCTAACTGCCACTTCTACGATCAGAATCCCTGCTTGTGATCCTGTTTGCTTGCTTGTTTATTTATTCTTTCAGACTACAGAGCATATTTATAAATCTATAAGGAATGTAATTTTGGGTTGTTCTCTTTGTAGACTCTTACTGCTGAGGGTATAAAAGTAAACCAAAGCAACAAGAAATTTTTGTTTCAATAAAGATCAAATAATTCCCTTTGGTATATCAACCTGGTTGTTGTAAATTTAAAGTAAAGGGTGATTAGGCACATGCTTATCAGCACATGCCTTCCAGCCCTCTTCTGCTGGAAGTGTGTAGGGCCTGTGGAAGTTGGGGCTGTGGGACTCAAAGCCTGGATGGCTTGCGGTATCCTCTGGAGTCCTCTGCAGGGCTTCTGGGAGAAGTATGCAGATGAGCTTTCTAGTTCTCTCTAACTGGAAGTGTGCAGGGCCTGTGGAAGCTGGGACTATGGGAGTCAAAGCCGGGATGGCTTATGGTACCATCTGCAAGAATTATCAATCTCAAGGGACTCCATATTCAACTGATGTGTGGCTCTGTTATAGGGTCATCAAAATACATTATGGTGTTAACATCGTAACACATGCAATAATCGTATTTTAGAAGGGGCAAGATTAATTAAAATGAGGGGCAATATTGTGTGGCTTTAACACCACAAATAAGTACACCTTTTTTGAGAATGAGTGAGTGTGTGAGAGAGAGAGAGAGACTATTTGTAAGGCCTTCACAGAAGTCAACTATTTACATCTCTATAGGAGGGCCAGCTAATAGATCGAGGTGAGGTGTTTGTGGTGGTTCAGGGTTTAAGGGCCAGTTTTACATGCAGAGTGAGACGAACAAACTGTACAGTCTTGGTGAAGATTTGGCATCATTTGGAATAAGGAAAGTCTCACAAAGATGAGATTTCTGCTATGTTATCTCACCCTAGCTTGATGGTAACACCCCCCCCCCCCCCCTCTCTCTCTCTCTCTCTCATGAGCTGTGAATATAGAAGTATCATGCAAAGTGCTATGTTACTACTGAATAAACCTGGCTATCTTAAAGTTAACCATATAAAATTATCTATCTAACTAACTATAGGACAGCTATATGGGATGATCAGGATTATTCTGGAAATCCCCTAACTTATCCAGCCAAATTGTAGCTGAACAAATAGTTATCCTTCTAGAATTTAGCTAGATAACATCTTAGTTATCTGGCTATATGTGTTTGAATGTGGACTCAACATGGAAGTGTACTATGACTATAAAATGATGAATGCATATGTAGTTGTCTGATTTTTTGGGATCTACCATGGTGCACATATATTAAGATAAAGAAGTTTGCATGATTGTTTACATTTTGTGAATCATTTATTGTATCTCTGAATTGATGTATCTTTATCTTGTGAAATGCTGAATGCCCTGTCAGCATCACATTTAGTAATAAAATAACAATAACTTGCTTAACAGTAAAATATATTTAATAGTTTTAGACTTGCATGTAAAGAGATAAAAAGTATTTCACTAATGATTGATAGATGTCTTCTCAATAACCTCAATAATCTCTGAGGGAATGAAATTTATTGTCAAGAATTTCCTCTTTTAAAAGAAATCTCAAATAGATTGACAAATTAATTTGATAGGTGATCTAATGTATATTTCATGGAAGTGATATTAATGGACAGAAGCTTTTGTGTATTTCAAACTTAAATACAAAAGGAAATAAATTAGCATATGAAAAAATCTTCTAAGACCAGAGACTTTCCTCTTTGTGTCAGTGCATCTTGTTCTGCTGCAAAGGCACAATTTTAGGAATGAGTAATGCAAGCTCAATGGGCTTGGTTCATCCCTATTCTTTTTATCTTATGGAGAGGAAAAAATGAAAAACAAAAGAAATAACAACTGTCAGAAAGTAGATATTGGGAAGCCATTTATAAAAAGAAAAAGAAAAATCTACTAGTCACTTATCAATTAAAAGGTAAAGAACTGGAAACTGTCAAACAAAAAGAGATCTTGGAGCGTTTATCCCAGATGACCTCAAGATAGACAGTCAATGTAATTAAGCAATTAGGAATGCTCCCAGGGGAGGAGTCTGGGAGGACTGCGACGGGGCTCCTCCATCTGAGCCCTGGAAGCTGTGGGATACACCTTCAGCTTGACCCTGTTGACGTCATCATCCGATAAAACAAGAAGGGCTATGGTGCGCAGCCGCCAGCACACATCTGAAGCCATTCGCCAAAGGGGTGCGCCCCTTCTTAATTTTTTTTTCTTTTTTCCCTTCCTATTTATGGGCAGAAAAAGGAAAACTAAGATTCTGACTTCATCACCGGGTATGTCGGCGATAAGAGAACCCATGGACTCTCATGTGGCCAAAAGGGTAAGCCAATTTGCTAGAAGTTCTATCCCAGAAATTTCTTTTTCTTCAGGATCCCCAGAGAGTCCAAGCCATTTGCAGTTACCTCACATGCTGATGGATACTCCTGACGCTAACCCCCAACGTATGTTACATGAACCTGTGGAAATAGCTAGCTCTATACAATCCATTTTAACTGGAAATATAGAGAATATGGGGACACAGGTGGACTCTGGACCTCAGTTGTTGCAGCAGTTATCTCAAGATGGTAATGTAGATCTAGAGCCTATAGTGTAGTGAACAGGACAAAAACCTGGTATTACTGAAATATTTTAAGAATAAAGATTTCCTTTTTTGCAGACAAAAAATTCAAATTTTTCCAGATGTGGCTCGATGCATTTAATTAAGGAGGAAACAATTCCTTTTGTTGAAACCAAGGGTTTTATCCCATGGAGCTGTCTTCTTTTTAAAATTCCTGTGCAAATGCTTAGTTATTTACCAAAAAAATAAGTTTATTTTTCAGGAACCCACCCATCTTGAGACTTTCCTGGTTGATAAGGAGCAATGTTAAGATGATATACTGCATAGAAAATGTATATTCTCTTTTTCTGTATGTATTACAATTTCTTTGAAGATACCCTTGTGGTTATTTTCTTGAATTATCCTTCCAAAAATGGGGACTATAATTTTGGTGTATCTATATGTTTATAATACTTTCTTTGTTATTAGTTTGTATCCAAAATAATTTCCTGGATTTTTGCAATGTAAATGTGTTTAAAATCTTTAATAAAATATATATATAAAAAAAGGAATGCGCCCAGTTTTATTGAATGTATAAGCAAAGATATTATCACCAGGAGAAAGGAGATAATATTGCCTCTGTAAAGGTCACTTGAGAGACTCTACCTTGAACACTGTTTTCAGTTTTTGAGGCTGCACCATTGTAAAGACATCCAGAGGATGGAAGCAATTCAGAAAAGGGCTAGTAAAAGGATAAAATGCTTGCAACACTAACCCCTCAATAAGACTTAAGACACTCAAAATGTACTCTTTGATGGATAAGGGGGATATGCTAAAAATGTGAAAATATTTGAAAGGATTAAATAAAGTATGGAAAAGTGAAATTTTTCACAGAAATGGAAATTTCAGGACTAGGGGGCATGACATGAATTTGCAGGGAGGATGGTAGAAAAGATAAGGAAACATGAGAAAATACCTCTTTACTAACAGGGTGGTAGAATCCTGCACTAGCTTACAGTGACAGAATATAGATATGTTTGGGACAGACTCAAAATGCAATGGACAAGGATAGGTAGGGAGAACAAGGAGAAGACTTGGAGGAGGTGGCTTGAATATTTGTTCAGTCATGCAATAAAAATTAAGAGGGTCAACAGAGGAAAATGCAAGAATATAAAAATACTTACTCTATCTAAATTTAACTTGTTTTGAGCTACCAGTGAAGCGTCAAGGGCTGAAAACACAATAAATAAATAAAGTGACTGGTGGTATGACTACTTCCCTCATCTACATGAAGCGGTTACAAACCTAACAGCACTGGAGAAACCAGTACAAAGCAGGGCTTACAATCATGAGCACTGACAGCATAGTCCAAGAAGGCAGGAATAAAATGCACAGGCAGACTGATATTCTGCATCACTTAGCCAGATAAATAATACCATGTTTATTTATTTATTTATTTAAAGGTTCTTCTATACCGCGGTACGTATAGAAATACATCACCTCGGTTTACAGTGAAACATTAATTTAGCAACAGGCTTTACATGTAACAGTATAAAATAAACAGTAAAACAATTAATAGCAACAGGCTTTACATAAAAACATGGGTTTCAAATAATATGCATAAATATCGAACAATAGAATATTAATAACCATGTATTTGCAGGAGCAAATAATCTATCCGAGGCAAACCAACGTCTCATTATATATTATAGCCTGAATTGATAAACCAGGTGGGGGTATGGAGTTACAGATAGTAAATACCATTGTCGAGTATAAGAACATGTGGTAGGGCGAAAGGCTTGTCAGCACCATTTTGGAAAAATGCACCGACCAGGCCTGTGGCTAGAGGATGCCATGGGCCTCCTACTGGCCACCATTAATTATTTTACAGGTGAGGGGGGTTGGGGAGTCCAGGGTGTGCTCTGAGGTGGGAGCCACTAGATCACCAGGTAATTTTTAGAGGCTTGTGGTAAGGGGCCTTACCAGCATTAACATTCATTGGAAAAGGGGTTCCAGAGGGTAGGAGGTCAGCTCTTAGGGTTAGGGGATATGCTTAAGTGAGAGTGGTAAGCTATTGGACTGGGGGGGGGGGGGCTTTGCTTGAATGAGGAGGAGTTTGTTTAGGTGGGCAGGTCATTGCCACACAGGAAATGTTTTGCAAGGCCACTTCGAAAAAAAGGCCCAGGATCCTGTTTTTGCTTTTAACCTTTCTGGGAGCAGGGTGGGTATGGGAAGGGCAGCTGGGGCCTGGCCAAGATATAAAGTTGATGGACTGGGGGTGGGGTGAGAGTGGGGGGAGTCGGGGACATAGTCTTGTCTGCCAAAAATCTTGATGGATTGTGGGTGGGGCTGGGGATGGGAGTCAGGGGAGCCTTGCTGGTCAGATATCTTAATGGACTGAGGGTTGGGGTAGGAGTGGGGGGGCCTGGACTGCCAGAGATCTTGATGGACTGGGAAGGGGCAAGGAGAGTGTTGATGCTTTTGGTGAGGGGGGAGGCCAGGACCATGACTGCACAGGTTCTTTTTTGAATTTTTTTTTATTTTTGGGGAGTCGGAGCTGCCCCAAGTGTTGACCCCAGGTTGAGCTAGAAGTCAGCCCTGTTTCCTGCTCAACCTCTTCTCTTTGCACAATTATTTTTTTTTTGGGGGGGGGGTTTGCCACTGCTTTAAATGTGAGGCAGGAGCCTTGGGACCCGCATTAGGGTCCCGGGCCTCCTGCCTCATGTTTACTGCTTTTCCAAGAGGTGTTATTTTGTTGTGGCCGACCACTTTCTCAGTTGGATGTGATAAAATATTTGCATAGGATTGCCTATGCACAACCTTCTTTGCATGCATTTGTATTATTCATGCATGCATTGAAGATCATTGTAATCAGAGAGGGAGCCTGGATGGGGAGATGCAAAATTTTGTGTATATCGCACACACAATATACATGATATAACATGCATTAGAGCATTACTGCGGCTTGATGCATCTCCCAGTAAATTAGCTGGATAAGTCAGACTTGCTATTGAACAGGTCTAAGGTTAGCAGGAAAACATATACTATTAGATAGCTGGGTATATTCAGCAGCATGGCCATGCTGCTGAAAATCCTAAGGCCTAGATTCTTCAAAATTCTATAAATATAGCAGAAATAGCGCCTGTGATAAAAAAAAAAAAAGGGGGCATGGTTAGGATAATTTCCCTGCTCCTGCATCACATAGGAAAATTTCACAATGTACAATGCTTTTATCGTACCCATGCTATTTTTTGCATTGCATGCTGATTAATCCACCATTGGAAAGCCACAAAGGTTTTTATCATACATGCTGGAGAGAGAGAGAGAGAGAGAGAATACCTTGCACTTGCCTCAAGCTAGGTAGACAGTACATTGTACAAATCAACTCCTCTTTCACCTTTCATCGCTCCAAATGACAGAAAATCCTCAGAGCTGTCAACTTTGCTGTTTGTACCTCTGACTGTGTATGTAAAACTGCCCCCCCCCCCCCACAAACCTTACCCTGCCAACATTAAAACCTACATTGCTCTATTACATTTGATGTTAGGAACCACAGATATGTTATCTGGCTTACTTGCTCAGTCAAATAGCAGCCAAATATGGATCTCTTAGTAACCATCTTGTGGGTGCACAGGGTCTAATATACATTTTCAATTCTATGCTTTCTAAGAAGAACATGTTAATTGTAATTTTCTTATCTATAGTATATGGTAGTAGTGGTAGTTTTCAATTGTGTGTATGTTATCTCCATTTTATTGTTCAGAGAGAGGTTGTTTGTTATTTGTACTGTATAGATTGATGGATGTACATGTTCTCCACTATAAGACTCACTTAACTTTCCCTTTTTGTTTCATGGTCACTTTATCCTTTTTATACAGGAGGGTGAGAAGAGGGGGCAGAGTTTACTTTAGTTCTGATAACTGGAAGACAGAGTAGAGGGATTGGGTCATGGGGTGGTTTCTTTTAAATTATTATAGAGCATCAAGGGGGTGGGAGTAGGGAAGTTGTATAGGAATGCTAGTGGTTTCCTTTTATTATTGTACAACAGAGGGAAGGGGGAAAGAGGGTTGAGGCTACCTGGGTGTGTTTTTTTTTAATTATTGTTCATTGAGAGGTAGGGAGAGAAGAGGAATGGGGCCACCAGAGTGCTTTTTTTAAATTATTGGTCAACGGAAGGCAAGAGTGATGGGGTTATTAGGTGCAGTTGAATATTATCTAAATATTTATTTATTTATTTATTTATTTATTTATTTCAAATTTTTATATACCGGCAGTCAGGGTCGGATTTCCCATAAGGCCAACCTAGGCCATGGCCTAGGGTGCAGCAGTCAGGGGGGTGTATATACAGCAGAAATAACAATCAAACATTTACAAATTTTTCAGTATTATTTTGAAAAGGCCATATAAAACGCTGGTTTTTAAATTTACTCCATATACTTTAAATAAATTGAGCGGTACATTTACGTTGCTCAGCTCTACAGTTTGCGCTGTCTTGCTCAGTCACAGGCAAAAAGCATTTGCTATTTCCCTCTCACACACTCAGCATAAACCACGCATTAAAGGAAAATTCCAGATTTGGCATTACAATAGTGATTCCAAGTGATTCCAAGTGATTCATTACGCTCATATCGCTTGTCTTCTACATATCTACTGATAATAGGTATGTAAAATATATCGTTACTACTTTTATATACTGTTTTGTTAACTCAGGGCTGAAAGCCGTAAGCAGAAAAAGTTGATTGGGGGAAGGGTAATTTAAGGCATTTGGGGGGGGGGGGTTCGGGAGGGTGGGGGATTTAATTTAAAGGGTCGGGGGTGGGTTTTAGGGTGTTTTAGTGTGCCGGTTTTCCTGCCCTCCCCCTTCCCCCAATTTACGATTTTTTGACGATAAATCGGGGGAATTGGTATTGTATCGTGGCCCTAACGATTTTTGACGATTTAAAATATATCGGACGATATTTTAAATCGTCAAAAAACGATTCACATCCCTAGTAGGTAGTGTGTTTATTTTTAAAAGTCTGCAGAACTGAGTGTTCTGCAGACTTTTAAAGAACTGATTGTTTGTATTTAATACAAACTGAGTGTTTGTATTGAAACCCCCCCCCCCCAAAAAAAAAACCCAAAAAGTAGCCAGAAGCTAGAAATAAGCTAGGAGCAGTGTATACCTAAGTAAAAAGTTGAATAGTTCAGCTCAGTTACTCACCTTGGAAAGGTGTTGAGGTAGTGTGATTGGGTTTGAATAGGGACCAACATTTGTTAAACAAGAGAGCAGTGAGTCACTCTGGATGACTAACTGAAGTTAGACTGTTTGTATTTCCCAACCCTCCCACCCAACCCTAGCTCACCCACCCCTAGCTCATCCCTTAATTTATAGGAAGGTGCCACTTTCACAAAAAAAAGAAACATCAACAAAAACTTTATTGAGAATTTGATCAGACCCCGGTAGGCCACTACCAGACACATAGGGGTAGATTTTAAAAGAAGCGCGATCAGCCTACTTTTGCTTGCGCATCAGACTCAAGCAAAAGTACGCTGGATTTTAGTAGATACGCGCGGAGCCGCACGTATCCACTAAAATCCTGGATCGGCGCGCGCAAGGCTATCGATTTTGTATAGCCTGCGCGCGCCGAGCCGCACTGCCTCCCCCCGTTCCCTCGAAGGCCGCTCCGAAATCGGAGCGGCCTCGGAGGGAACTTTCCTTTGCCCTCCCCTCACCTTACCCTCCCTTCCCCTACCTAACCCACCCACCCGGCCCTGTCTACACCCCCCCCTTACCTTTGTCGGGGGATTTACGCCTCCCGGAGGGAGACGTAAATCCCCGCGCGCCAGCGGGCCTGCTGCGCGCCGGGCCGCGACCTGGGGGCGGGTACGGAGGGCGCGGCCACGCCCCCGGGCCGTAGCCACGCCCCCATACCCGCCCCCAAAATGCTGCCGACACGCCCCCGGAACGCCGCGACGACCGGGCCCGCCCCCCGACACGCCCCCGACACGCCCCCCTCCGAAAACCCCGGGACGTACGCGAGTCCCGGGGTCTGCGCGCGCCGGTAGGCCTATGTAAAATAGGCTTACCGGCGCGCAGGGCCCTGCTCGCGTAAATCCGGGCGGATTTACGCGAGCAGGGCTCTTAAAATCCGCCCCATAGTGAATTCACTAATACATTTAAAGGACGTTAGACACATTCCTACTCCCATAGCAACCTAAAACCTAACTAGGAACTGATCAAAATTGAGATGAAGGCAGTAGTCCAGCAGCAAGAGGGGAGCTTCCCAGGCTTTTGCATAGAGTGCCACATGTATGATTTTTTACCCACCGGTGAGAAGTTGTAAATGTGCATGCGATGCAAAGAGCTCCTGGCTCTCAGAGAACGAATCCAATCTCTGGAGGCTAGAGTGGCAGACCTGGAGGAGCTGAGGCAGACAGAGAGGTATATAGATGAGACCTTCAGGGACATAGTAGTCAAGTCCCAACTTCAGACTGGCAGCCCTGGTGCTGCCTTGGAGGAAGAAGGTCTCAGATGGGAGAGCACCAACCACGTGCAGCAGGAAAGGATCCTGTAGCAAGGACCTGCTCTCCAGGTGATGCATTGTCCTTTCACACTGAGGATATCTCCCCAAGGCCTACTGCCCAGGAGGGAAGGGTTAGGTCGGCTGTCATAGTTGGTGATTCGATTATTAGGAATGTAGATAGCTGGCTGGCTGGTGGGCGTGAGGATCGCCTGGTAACATGCCTACCTGGTGCGAAGGTGGCGGACCTCACGCGTCACCTAGATAGGATTTTAGACAGTGCTGGGGAGGAGCTAGCTGTCGTGGTACATGTGGGCACCAACGACATAGGAAAATGTGCGAGGGAGGTTCTGGAAGCCAAATTTAGGCTCTTAGGTAGAAAGCTTAAATCCAGAACCTCCAGGGTAGCATTCTCTGAAATGCTCCCTGTTCCACGCGCAGGTCACCAGAGGCAGGCAGAGCTCCGGAGTCTCAATGCGTGGATGAGACGATGGTGCAAGGAAGAGGGGAGTAGCACACTTGTAGCTACAACTTTCAGTGTATTCCAATGTAGCAGAACTGTACACACATCACAGCTACTATTGTGTGTGGTGTCCTGCTGCTATGAAACACATTGAAAGTATGTGAGTCTTGCCTGCATTAGAGACAGTTGTGTACATGATTTGTGGGTATACTATATACCACCTTCTCTAAACTACTACATTATATATCCTAAGGTCCATCATCAGAAGCCATGTAGATGGGCAGCTCTAAAGTTAACACTCTAAACAACTAATGTGCCATATTCATCCACTTATCCGACTACATTATAGCCACATACGTTATTATCTGGCTATTGTTTGCACCTCCCCCCCAGCACCTGTTGTTCTCCCACCCAGAACCTTTAGATGGCCTATTTGTTAAGGTATTGGGTGGGTGAGGGGCGAGCATGAGGTGCTGGGGAGGAAGTGGTAGTTGTGGAGGGACATTAGATTATGTCTACTTTTTTTGGATGGAGGGACTGAGGAGGGCAAGTACCTGAATGTGCTATCTACTTTCAGGTTCACATGATAAAGGGTTTAGGGGAAGGCTCAGGGCCAGTGGAGTGATGATACCTGAGGGAAGAGGGTGGCAGGGGGCCTGCCACAACTCCAATTTGATGTTATATTTTTCTAGATGGAGCACTACTTGCCCACATATCTGTAGATGATACCCTGGTAAGTAGGCAGTGAGCCAGCAACACAAGGCCAGATCACTTAAGGCTTACTCAGTCATATATACATGGTTACCTGGCCATATGTAGCTGCATAAGTTTAGGGTGAATAGGTTAGGTGGCATATTTATCCTGCTGAATATAGGGTCAGATTCTGCTGCTAACTGTAGCCGCATCACTTGTCCACTTATGATTATGGATCTCAGTATACTTGTAGCCTGCTAGAACACAGTTTCATATTGGAAAGTAGCTTTGAAATAAGGCTCATATAACCTGCTGTGTGCAACTAAGGAGTCACAGAGGTCTTATTGCCTAAGAGCAGAAAGTGATGAGGTCCACTGTTGCTTGTGACCAGGCAGACATCTTCATATTCCCTACCATCCCTGCACTGCCTTTGGTTGTTGATCTGTCGATAGCTATTAGCAAAGTATGATCTATGTGTTGTCACTACCCCTTATTGGCGTACATTATTTACACACTTGCTTCCACAAACTTATAAATGTGGAAACAAAGAAGAAGATATAAGTTTGAATGCTAAGAAGTGCACATGTACTATTTTGCATAAGATGTGCACTTTGCATCATTCAGTGTCAGCATCCTATGCAAAAAACTATGGACATCTGCAGAAGACTTCCATTTACAGGTGATGTGACTTACCAGCCCTGGCTTGTGTTGTGTCCAGGGCCTTGTCCATGCGCTCAAAGTTCTCTGATCCCAGCCATTGAATGAGACGTTCCTCCGTTTGGGTCAGAATGATTGGGCACGGGACTTCTCTTCCAGGCTGGTGCTTGCATTTGTTCCTGCTGGCCACCTTATTCTTCAATTGAGCCTTGATGTCCCTGTAGCGATGGGCCACCTGCTCTCCAGTTCTCTCGAGGCCAATCCATTGGTATATGGCCTGTGTGATGGTCTAAGATGTGTTGCAAAGCATTCGGTGGTCTGAGGATTCATATAACAAACTTAAGTGCAGAGATGTATGTGAAATATGCTCAAAGATTTAATCAGTGACAGTACAATGATTTAATTTAATTTAATTTAATTTAATTTAACAGCTTTGGAGCCACACTTTGAAATTTCTTATATGCCGGCACAGATTATTACTTCAAGTGGACATCAGCACGCACATATACAATACAAAACAGGACTCAGGAATAAAACACTAAGGGGTAGATTTTAAAAAGGTGCGTGCGGGTGTACATGTGCGCGCGCTACCTGGCACGCACACATGTATACCCAATTTTATAACTTGTGCACACCTCCGGATGTACACACGTAACCTTTTGAAAATCCGACCCTAAGATTCTCGTAACCCTCGTAGACACTACCAGTAGCAGTGACAAGTATGTAAAAGTGATATACTTACATTGTATATTGCTGTATGTGTACATGACTTGTGGGTATACTACATACCCCGATGAAGTCACGGCAAAACACAGTCCTGTGTCGGGGAACAAAGGAATTGTGAAAAGCACTGCAAGCAATGAAATCATTGTCACTGTCACAGATTAAATCTTTGAGCATATTTCACATACATCTCTGCATTTAAGTTTGTTATATGAATCATCAGACCACCGAATGCTTTGCAACACATCCTACACCTTTTTGCTAATTTAGATTTGGTGTGATTTGCCTCTTCTTCTCTTCCTTTAGTGCTGGGTGATGGCCTGCCATATCTGCCCCCCCAGTCACTCCTCAGCCCAGTTGCCAAAAAGCATGTTGCAATTCTCCAGGTCCTTGGTGATAAACTGCTTGTTATCCTGCATGTTGAACTTAAAGGCACGAAGACGTGGATGAGCTGCTGCCTGGTCTGCTGGAGGATTGGGTTGCCACTTCTACTTCTGGAGAGATGGGGTGACTCTCCTGACTCTCACACCCACTCCCTACTCCCCTCACATCTTACCCTGCATACCTGCCCTGACAACTCCCCCATCCTCTGACCTCTCTGTCTAGTACTACTGTGCCATCCTCCTTCCTCACACTCACCTGCCTAGACCTCTCCCCCTCCTGCCTTCTCCTATCTCTTCCTATCTCTACTCATACTGTCCCTACTCCTCCTCTTCCTATCGCTTTGGCCCCTCCTCTACTGCCCTCCTCCTCTTCCCTCCTCTCCCTCCTCTCCTCATGCTTTTCTTCTCTCCCACCAAACCTTCCATGCTCCATCCTCTCCTGCTCCACTCCTCTCAACTCCACTCCACTCCTCACTACCTCTCACACCCCTCACAAATCCTCTCCAGTCCTCTCTATGGACAGACAGACAGACAAATAAGACAAATGCACAAAATCTAGCATTCTTCTTTTACACACAGATAAACACAATAGACATAGATAAAAGTAAACAGATGAAACATAAGAAACAGGACAACTCAGTCAGGTAATCGAATAAAGAACTCCTCTAACAATGCCTCCAGCTACTCACCAAACTCCTCTTCTCCTCTTACACCTGACACATGCTCAACAAGGCAGCTGCAGGAAGCCAGTATATATAAACAAAGAAAACAATGTGCTATACGTAAAATGATGTGTAATGCATTGCGTAATGCAATTGAGTATCACACATGCGATACTTGCATACACTATATGATGTTTCAATTATTTCCCTAACCACGCCCATCTTTTTATCATGGGACACTAATGCACCATATTTATTCTGTTTTTACTGCGACTTGATGAATCTAGGGATAGGATTTTTAAATCACATAGAATTATCAAAGGACTTTATCCTAGCATGCAACCCTAAGAAATCTTTAATATTTGCTAACATGGGTGTCTGCAACAATTTGATTTAATTACTTGCAGTCTCCACTTGAATCTCAAGAGCAGCAACCCTATGATCTGGATCCATTAGTTTGGCAGAGGCCTCAGTTAGTAGTAGTAGTATATTCCCTCAGTGAGGGAATATAATTGAGAGACAGTTTGGGATAGTGAAGTCTCTGTCCTTGAGACCATTCTCCAAATGTTTCTAAGAGAGATTTCTGCTGGTTCTGATATTTCACTAGCATTATTTCTCCATTGACCTGGGGAATACCTCACAGTAACTGGGACAGGAACTTGTTGATCATTTCCATCCCCTCCTATCAATTCTTCTATAGGGCTTGTAGCATCTGATCTTAAAGTCAAAGAGAGGACCATAGGGCTTGAAGATTGAATATTGCCCCATTTGTCAAACTTCCAGAGGGAGATCCCAATGTCCTAGAAACATCAGAATGATTAGCAAACAATACATTTCCTGTTTCTCCCATATCTGTATAATGTGGTAGTGGAGGAAGAGTAGGTTGATCCACACTGAGGGAAACCTCACTTGCTTCCTCGATGGTTAGATCTTCATTCCTCAAGGTAAGTCGGGTAAGGTAACTTTTCTTTTCTTGTCAATTCCAGTGAAAGATGGAATACACAGGGGTAGATTTTAAAAAAGCGCGCCTTCGCGTACTTTTGTTGGCGCATCAGGCGCAAACAAAAGTACGCTGGATTTTAGTAGATACGCACGTAGCCGCTAAAATCCTGGATCGGCGCGCACAAGGCTGCCGATTTCATGTAGCCGGCGCGCGCCGAGCCGCGCAGCCTGCCGCCGTTCCCTCCGAGGCCGCTCCGAAATCGGAGCGGCCTCGGAGAGAACTCGCTTTCGCCCTCCCCTCACCTTCCCCTCCCTTCCTCTATCTAACCCACCCCCCCGGCCCTATCTAGACCCCCCCTACCTTTGTCGGGGGATTTACGCCTCCCGGAGGGAGAAGTAAATCCCCGCGCGCCAGCGGGCCGCTAGCGCACCGAGACGCGACCTGGGGGCGGTTCCAGAGGGCGCGGCCATGCCCCCGGACCGCCCCGGGCCGAAACCATGCCCCCGGGCCCGCCCCCGAAACGCCGCATCCCGCCCCCAAAATGCCGTGCCGATCCGACACGCCCCCGACATGCCCCCCTCGAAAAACCCCGGGACTTACGCGAGTCCGGGGCCTATGGAACATAGGCGCACCGGCGCGCAAGGCCCTGCTCGCGTAAATCCGGGCAGATTTACGCGAGCAGGGCTTTTAAAATCCACCCCAAAATTGCCAGAAGAGCGCACCCCTTAGGCGTGCAGCATCAGAGAACCAGCAGCGGTGCACCACCAATGTAAGTATAGCAGACTTACATTGGTTACCCATCGAATACAGGATAAAATACAAGGCCTTATGTACCATACACAAACTAATATATGATAAAGAAGCAGACTGGCTAAACACAGCCTTACGAGTACACGTTCCACAAAGAAACCTCCACTCAGCAAACAAAGCACTACTAACAATCCCTTCAGTAAAGTCAGCAAAATTAACCCAAGTGAGAGAAAGGGCTTTATCATTGGCTGGGCCCATACTATGGAACACGATGCCCCCTGAACTCAGATTACAGAATAATCTCAAAACTTTTAAGAAAAATTTAAAAACATGGCTTTTTAAAAAAGCCTTCACTAAAGAATGTGGAGGGTAGAGATTGAAAGTACAGAGTAATGCAGATGAGAATGAATTTACTCAATCCTACATTTAAGTAGTAATATCTCAAAGAGATAGTAACGCAATAATATACCTGGACTTGACCAACATTACTCAAATAATGATTTTATTTATTAAATTGTAACTGAACTTTATTGGCACCTGTTAGAATGTACGATATCCTAGATTTACAAACCTTAGTCTATGTGCCTATTTGTAAATCGTTGCGATGGTATATAACTTAGCGACGGTATAGAAAAGTTTTCAAATAAATAAATAAATAAATAAATAAATAAATAAATAGATCTGCCTTAGGACTGCCAGGTGCCCTCCAAACTGCGTGCAGGAAATGTCTAGGGCAGTAGAACAGCGCAACTCTCAACAATTGAGGTCCCAACTTGATCTCCCAAGTAAGGAACCTTGGAATAATAATGGACCCCGAAATTAATCTAAAACAACACATATCACTAAAAGTAAAAGAAGGCTATGCTAAACTCATGATCCTCAGAAAAAAACGTTACTAACTCCTGCAGATTTCAGAACAGTGCTTCAGGCACTACTTTTCACCAGTTCCGATTACTGTAATGCACTTTATCTAGGACTCCCTAATACAGCAATAAGACCACTTCAAATTCTACAAAACACAGCAGTGAGAATACTAACTGGGAAAAAAAGAAGAGACCATATAATTGAAACAATGGCCAAACTTCACTGGCTACCCATAGAACAAAGAATAAAATACAAAATACTATGCACCATACATAAACTAATACATGATGAAAAAGCAGACTGGCTAAACACTACACTACGGGTGCACGTACCACACAGGAACCTTCGTTCAGCAAACAAAGCTCTCTTAACCATTCCCTCAGTCAAGACAGCGAAACTAACCCAGGTAAGAGAAAAGGCATTGTCTTTAGCAGGACCCACACTCTGGAACACAATGCCTTTGGAGACCAGATTACAGAGAGACCCCAAAACATTCAAGAGAAGTCTAAAGACATGGCTTTTTAAACAAGCCTTTTATAAAGAGACCGGAGAATAGAAAATACACTGGAATAAACAGAAGAGCACCGGCACTCAGCACTATTCTCATAAATGTGCATTACAATATTTTAACAAATTGATTACACAATGAATGTAATAATATAACACAGTAAATGTGATTTTTTTGACTTGTTAAAGTACCTTCTAGGTTCACCTGGCAGAAACATTTGTACGTATTTTTATGATTTAATACGTAACCGATTTAATGTAACCGAAACTTAATGGCACCTGTTAGAATGTAGTATAGTACGCTTACTCCAAACTTACTTATGTGCCTACTTGTAAACCGTTGCGATGGTATATAACTTAGCGACGGTATAGAAAAGACTTTAAATAAATAAATAAATTGCTTAAATTGTCACCCGGAGCAATCTGCTTCAGGACTTCTGAGTGCATGCTGAACTGCCTACAAGAGAATGTACAGGGTGGTGGAAGAAAACAACTATCAGCAACTGCGGTCCCCACTCAGGAGCAGATTTTAAAAGGTACGTGCGCGGCATACATTTGTGCGTGCAACCCGGCGCATACAAATGTACGTCTGATTTTATAACATGCGCGCGCAGCCACACGCATGTTATAAAATCAGGAGTCAGCGTTCAATGGGGTACACACTAGTGCACCTTGCATGAGCCGACTCCTCGGGGAGACCAGTTGGAATTGAAATTGGAGCGGCCTCGGAGGGAACTTTCCTTCCCCTCCCCCCCCCACCTTCCCCTCCCTTCCCCTACCTGTTCCGCCTCCCAGCCAGAAAAAAATACCGCCCCGTACCTTTATCTCACAAGTTACGCCTACCAGAGGCACGCGATGCCCCAGCCCAGCGGCTGTACAGAGGCCTCTGGCAATGCACCGCCCCTCCCCGCCCCAGGACCGCACATTTTTTCAAGCCCCGGGACTTACATGTTTCCTGGGGCTTTACGCGTGCCACCGGGCCTTTTGAAAATAGGCCTGGCACGCGTAACCCTTTGAAAATCTGCCCCTCAGTTTTCCAGGTGGTTGTTTAAATCATTACCTGAAGTATTGTGCCTCAAGGCCTCCAGGTGCTCTCCGAACTGCCTGCAGGATAGCATCTAGGGTGGTGGAACAGCTCAATTGTCAGCCATTGATTCCCCCCTATGCTACAGATATTTATGTATGTTTTATCTTGTAAGCCACTCAGAGTTGTGATAAATGGGTAGCATATACATTTTTAAAATAAATACATTTCTGGCTGCCCTGGATGATTTTAAACTTTGGTGCCCCAGTTCCTGCCTTGCTGAGACCACTGTTGATTATGCCTCTCTCTTTACCCCACTCCTTGCTGATGGTATCCAACCTCTCCCACCCCTCCTTCGCTGCTGATGCTTCCTGTTGGGTTTGCACTGCTGCTTGTGTGCCCTCCCACTGCCAATACACCTGTTCAAATGTACACTGGATGGTTGCAGGTGCCTGAACAAAGGGACCATAAGCCGCCTCTTTCCCTTTATTTTGGAAGTGTGCCTATATGGAGGAGGTGATGGGTATATGAGTAGGTCATAGCCCACAGCCTAATCCATGGTTGACCAGCATGGGAGTGAGGAGCTAGGGAACTGCTACAGCAAAGAGGAAAGAATGAAGAACTGAGGGAAATTTTTTTTAGATGGACAGGAAAGGGCCTTTTTGCCACCTATTGTAGTTTGCCATCTGGGCCATGCCAACCCTGAGAAATTTTTTTTAGAAAGCACATTCACAGCTAGAATTTAAAATATTTATATAAAATAATTTAAAAGTCCCAAGGTTACATAAGCAGATATTTGAATAGAAAAACCTTTAAAAAATATATCTTTACCTATATTCCACACATCATAATTTTCTTCTCTTTTCCTTTCATCTTTTGGCTTCTCCTGACTTCTTTCCCTTTTTCTTTCCATTTTACCATTCCTTCTTCCTTGCTCCAGCTCTCTCCCTCCAGCTGACAACTTCTCTTACTTTTCACTTCTTCTCACATCTCTCCTTCTTGCTTTTTTCAATTGTTGCTTTATGCATCTCATTCTTTTGCATCTTACACATTTTTCGTCTCTCTTTTTTTTTTTATCTCCGGTCTATTCTTCTATCATCCCAAAACAGCCTTTTTTCCTTTGTCTCTCACTCCTACTGCACTATTAATGCATTACCCTTCCCTGCCCTCTGTCTCCCCTTTCAGTTAATTCTTCCCAGTCTTCTAGCTCTTTGTATGGACATCTCCTCTCCATCCTCATATCTTTTATTTACATTTTTAATTTCTTTTACTTTTATTCCACAATTTCATATACAATATATAACATATCTCCTATCTCTCCTCCATCCTTATCTCTCCTTTAACTCCTCCATTCTTATCTCCCCTTTAACTCAATTCCTTGGCCTCACCACACTATCCCTCATGCTATTTAATACTCACTCCCTTTCCAAAAAAACCCACATCCTTGATGACCTCATACATGACTACAAACCTGAAATTTGTGCAGTTACAGAAACTTGGCTCAAGGATACTGACACTGTTATCTTGAACTAACTCCCCACACTTTCCCATGACATTTTCTCCATTCCCAGATTGAAAAAAAGAGGAGGTGGTATCCTCCTAGCCGCCAAAAAAACCCTCAAACTTAGGCCCATGAATATCAGCCCCCCACCCAAGCTCTAACTTGGCCTATTTAAATCCACCGATCTCCAAATCTGCCTTGTCTACTGGAACACAATCCCTCCCCCCTCATTGAACTCAAATCCAACAACATTAGCAATGAAAAACCAGCCATACTACTAGGAGACTTCAATATTCACATAGATTCCATACCCCTCTCACCATCTTGTGAAACTTTCCTAGCTGCCCTACAGGCCCTAGGCTTCACCCAAATCATATCCGCCCCACACACACAAAGCGGGGCACACCTTAGACCTCATTTTCATCAATTCTTGCATACATGCACCATCACCCGCCTCCTGTACCCCTGTACCATAGTCTGACCACTCACTCATTGAGATTCACCTCAACATTAGTGCCACTACCACCTGCAGTCATCCACAAAATAATTCCTTCTCCTTCCGCAAAACTTGCTCGCCTGAGAAGCTAATCACAGCACTCTCTGAATCCCTAAACAAACTTGACTTCTCCTCCCCCGATGCCGCACTCAACTCCTGGGATAACCTCACCCACGACATAGCTAACAACTTATGCCCACTCATCTCCTGAAAACAACACACCACACCTTCTAACAACAAACTATGGTACACAACAGAACTGCACCAAATGAAAAACAACCTTAGATTTAAAGAGAGATCCTGGTGTAAAGACCCAAACCAACAACACTCCACCGCCTACAAATCATACTTACACACATACCGTCTCGCTATTGAAAAAACCAAACGTGACTATTATGCCTCTAAAATACATCAATACATTTACAACCCCAAAGCCCTCTTCTCTTATGTTGCTGCTCTCACCAAACCCTCCACCCTGCTCATCACTGACAAAGAAGCCAGCACAAAATGTGAAGAACTCGCTCACTTCTTCCATAACAAAATAACCAACATATTCCTCAGGTCCCCCCCCTACAACCACTACCATGCCCAGCACCCCCATGCCCAACAATCACTCATCCTCCCTCAAAAACTCACTCGACACCATTGACCTCACCTCCTCCAAGGAAATTGAGTCCATCCTCAAAAAAACTAAGCATGCATCCCACCCATCTGATACCATCCCCACTAAAACACTCCTTTCCATCCCTTACATCATCGCTAAACCCTTAGCAGATATCATCAACTGCTCCCTATCCACCGGCTCAGTTCCCAACTCCCTAAAACACACTGTAGTCAAACCCCTTATCAAGAAACCTTCTCTTGACCCCAAAGACCCAGCCAACTACCATCCCATCTCTAATCTCCCCCTCATCACCAAAATTATGGAAAAGGTGGTAAACACACAACTAATGGACTATCTTGAAGACAACAACATCCTTCACTCCTCACAATTTGGCTTCCATAAAAATCTGAGCACAGAAACCCTCCTACTATCCCTTACTGACTCTCTCCTCACTGGCATAGACCAAGGTCATAACTATCTCATTGCTTTCCTCGACATCTCTACAGCTTTTGACATGATAAGCCACAACCTCCTCATTTCCTGCCTAGCCGATATTGGTATCTCTGGCATAAGCCTTCCTATGGTCAACAGACCAAAAGCCTCATATGGTCAACCTGGCCAACAGACGTTTCTCTGTTAAACTAGGCATCTCAGAATCCACACACTACACCCTCTCCCAAGGAGTGCCTCAAGGCTCCTCCCTCTCTTCCACCCTCTTTAATATCTACCTCCTACCTCTCTGTCATCAACTATCAGATCTTGGTCTCAAATTCTACATCTATGCAGATGATGTTCAAATCATCATCCCTCTCCATGAATCATTATCCATAACACTAAGCTTTTGGGAGAAATGCCTTTCATCCATTAATTCACTACTCACCTCCCTACAACTTGCCCTCAATTCATCAAAAACTGAGCTCCTCCTCATCCACAACCACCAAACCTTTAAGCTCCCTCCCCTCCCCCCCCCCCCCCCCCCCCCCCCCCCCCCCCCCCCCCCCCCCCCCCCCCCCACGGCCATCTCCCTCACTGCACAACCCCCTGTACGAAACCTTGGCGTTCTAATCGATCCATACCTGAACCTAAAAAAACACATTAGCTCCGTCCTAAAAGGAGGCTTCTACAAGCTCAATGTTATAAAAAGGCTCAAACCCCTACTCCACACACACGATCTCAGAACTGTCATCCAAGCCACCTTATCATCTAAGCTGGATTACTGCAACTCCCTGTACCTTGGCCTCCCCTACTCCACCATCAAACCCCTACAAATACTACAAATGCAACGGCAAGGATAATCAGCAACGCATGCAAAACAGACCACATAACCTCCATCCTCAAAGACCTACACTGGCTCCCTATCTCATCCTGTATCCTATTCAAAACTCTCACTATCATATATAAATCTATCCACAAAAAAAAACTCCTCCTGGCTTAGCGAACCGTTCCGACTCACTCAATCGGCCCGCCCCACCAGAGCAAACCTCAAATGCACCCTACAAGTCCCTCCTCTCAATAAGGCCCGACTTACAGCAACAAGGGACCGTACTCTCTCAATTGCTGGCCCAACTCACTGGAATGCACTACCTTCAAACCTCTGCCTGGAGCCATGCCCATTTAAATTCAGGAAAATGCTAAAGACCTGGCTCTTCCACCAGGCTTTTCCAGACTAACTTTGGTAATTACTGTTCTTCCCATGCCCACCCTTCCATCCATTTTCGCATCACTCCAAGCAACACGAACTTTGTAATTATGTAAATATGTTCCCTTTCAAGTTATTTATACCTTCCTAGTTCCTCTTCTCAGGCTCCCTATTAGAGCCTCTTACTTCATGCTTTCTGTTGTCCCCCCCCCCCCACCCCCTATCCTGTTCATTGTAATTTCCACCTACTGTTGAGATGTAAACCTATATGATGTTTATTCTAATGTCGGTATAAAAAAAAAGCTGTTAAATAAATAAATCTATCATTATCTCTTCCCTCCCCTGTGCCTCTCTCTACTCCCATGACTTTTAAATCATTTTATCTCTCCCTTCCCTTGTGCCCCCTCTGTCCTTTTTCCTTCTCTCCCTCCTCTGTGGTTCCCCCTGAACTTCCACTTCCCTTCACCATGGCCTCCCTTCCCATCTCCTTAGGATTGCTAGGTTTTTCAGCAATAAAAAGATCTATTTTAGTTCCTTTACAAGGCTATCCACAATATACCAAGTCTCCTGGGCAGAGAGGTTGCTGCAATTACGAAGCTTAGAACAAAACATAAAGTTATAGGGATGTTAAAAACCAGAAAGAAGATATTTTTTAGATATTTTCCAGTTCATTAACCACTTCCTTCTTCAATGACTGTGGCTGGTACTGGGAAGAGAAGAAAGAGAGGTTATGAATTACCAGTTATAACTTTTATTTCCCTTTCCATTTGAAATTTAACATTTATCCCTAAACCCTGAGAATAATTCACAGTTAACAGATCCTGTCAGAGATGCAGACACCAAGCCAAGACAAACCACTTTAAAAAAAGCCTCTAAAATTCAATATATATATATATATATATATTTTTTTTTTTTTTTTTAAACATAGAGAAAAGCAGAACTAGGTACAGGTATTTATTTATGCACACAGGGGTAGATTTTTAAAGAAGCGTGTGCGGGGTACATTTGTGCACGCTACCAGGCGCGCACAAATGTACACCCGATTTTATAATATGCGCGCGCTGCCGCGCGCATGTTATAAAATCCAAAGTCAACGGGCGCAAGGGGCTGCACACTTGTGCACCTTGCGCGCTTAGCCCTAGGGGAGGCCAGATGGCTTTCCCCGTTCCCTCCCATCTTCTGCTCCCCCCCCACCTTCCCCTCCCTTCCCCTATCTAACCCACCCCCCCCACCTAAACCCCCCACCTTGTTTCCATTTTTATGCCTGCCTCTGGCAGGCGTATCTTGCGTGCGCCGGTCAGCTGCCGGTGCGCCATCCTCTGTCACAGCCGCTGTGCCAGAGGCCTCTGTCCCGTCCCCAGACCTCCCCCGGACTGCCCCTGGATCGGTGCCACAACCACGCCCCCGCCCCCTTCCCGTCCCTTTTTCAAAGCCCTGGGACATACGCACATCCTGGGGCTTGCACACGCCACCGAGCCTATGCAAAATAGGCTCGGCGCATGCAGGAGCAGGTTTTCGGGGTTATGCGCGTAAGTTACGCTCATAACCGTTTGAAAATCTGCCCCACAATGAATATGAAGACATGGAGTCGATTTTAAAAGCTGTGCACCTATTTTATAACAAGCACGCATCAGCATGTGTATGTTATAAAATACAATATCCGTGTGCATGTGCAGGCTAGTCGAGACTCGCATGTGTAGGGGAGGGAATTTTATAAACCAACTCGCGGCAACGCAGAAAGACCTTTCCCAGTTCTCTCCCAGTCCGCTCCAATTAAGGCGCATGCAGAGCCCAGCCACAAGTGTAACACCTGGATTTTTTGTGCACCCGGGTTTTAAAATTCAGGCTAAATTGATTAAAAGCACTAGAGATGTGAATCGTGTCCTCGATCGTCTTAACGATCGATTTCGGCTGGGAGGGGGAGGGAATCGTATCGTCGCCGTTTGGGTGTTTAGAGTATCGTGAAAATCGTTAAAATCATGAACCGGCACACTAAAACCCCCTAAAACCCACCCCCGACCCTTTAAATTAAATCCCCCACCCTCCCGAACCCCCCCAAATGCCTTAAATTACCTGGGGGTCCAGCGGCACACTAAAACACCCTAAAACCCACCCCCGGCACACTAAAACCCCCTAAAACCCACCCCGACCCTTTAAATTAAATCCCCCACCCTCCTGAACCCCCCACCCAAATGCCTTAAATTACCTGGGGGTCCATAGCGGCGGTCCGTAGCTAAATCGGGGGAAGGGGGAGAGCAGGAAAACCGGCACACTAAATCGTGTAGTCTTCAGCCGGCGCCATTTTGCAAAATGGCAGCCGTAAAATGGCGGCGGCCATAGACCAACACGATTCGACGCAGGAGGTCGTTCCGGACCCCCGCTGGGCTTTTGGCAAGTCTTGTGGGGGTCAGGAGGCCCCCCCCCAAGCTGGCCAAAAGTTCCTGGGGGTCCAGCGGGGGTCCGGGAGCGATCTCCTGCCGCGAATCATTTTCCGTACGGAAAATGGCGCCGGCAGGAGATCGACTGCAGGAGGTCGTTCAGGAGGCCTGCAGGAGGTCGTTCAGCGGGGGTCCGGAGGTAATTTAAGGCTACAGAGGTAATTTAAGCTACGGACCGCCGCTACGGACCCCCAGGTAATTTAAGGCATTTGGGGGGGGGGGTTCGGGAGGGTGGGGGATTTAATTTAAAGGGTCGGGGGTGGGTTTTAGGGTGTTTTAGTGTGCCGGTTTTCCTGCCCTCCCCCTTCCCCCAATTTATGATTTTTTGACGATAAATCGAGGGAATTGGTATTGTATCGTGGCCCTAACGATTTTTGATGATTTAAAATATATCGGACGATATTTTAAATCGTCAAAAAACGATTCACATCCCTAAAAAGCACTGATGATTCTTTGAGTGTGTTGGGCTGTTAAGACCTAATGATCGGCATTGACTGCTGCAGGTTTTTGCTGCTACACAGAAGCTGCCATTATGCTGGTACAGGATATTCACTGCACGCAAATCTTCCCTGTCCTGTCTACATTTGCCCCTTCATCTAGCAACTTTTTATTGCTACTTAGTAAAATGTACCGGTATCAAGACATACTCTACAAGGACTACAGTAAACACAACCCCCCCCCCCCCATCATGTTCACAACTGGTAATATATTTAAAAAAGTAATTTGCTGCAAAATTCAATTTATGATATGTTTATTACAAGTCAAAACCATATTTTATTGCAACTCCTGGTATAACCATCTGCACTGCAAAAATAATATCTGGTTTGCTCATTTTTTTGTTAGTTACCACAGGTAGGTTCCTGGTTCTTTATGCAGAATTATTTATAATCTAAAATAATAAAAATGTTAATCCAAGTTAAATCAACGAGGATGACAGGAAATTGTATTCAAGGGCATATCTGAAGCCTGCTTGTCAGTTTCAGTTCAAGCTGATGTTACCTATAATAATTCAAATAATATTCACACCAGTGCAGTATCTTTCAATTTTTATTGAACTTAAAAAGCTAAGTTATTGCAAAACAGTGCAAAAAGACAGCGGGTAGTGATGAGAAATGCTAGGGTACATAGAGTAACAATAGACAAAGTGAGTGTTAATATCGCTGTAAAAAATAATTGGCGGAGCTACATCTGGCGTATTATATCACTTCTGGAGACTATGGGCCTCATTTTCCATCTAGATCGCGTGCGATACCAAAATGGGGGCGGAGTCGGCCCCAGAAGAGGAGGAGTCGGGGCGTCACCGGGGCTGACTCCGTGAAGACGCCGCGGATGATGAAAAGGTAAGGCCCTTTTTGCGTCCTAGTTCGCGCCCAATAGCTACACCTTCTAAGGTGGCGCTATTGGGTGCGAAAACCGGCAGCGATCGCACCATGACGGTGCGATTGCTGCCGGCTAGCGCAGGCCCGCCCCCCATTTTGGCCCCCCCGCTCCTCATTCCCTAAAGTATTGCAGGCCTGCGATACTTTAGAAAATGAGGCCCTGTATCTTGAACTTAGGGCTAGATTTATCAAAATATTACATGTGATAAGAAAAGGGGTGTGTTTTATGCTAATAGCTTATTTATCACAAGAGAATGAGAGTGAGAGTGAGAGAGAGACTTAATAATGCCCATTTAGTAGTTAGATTTTTATGCTACTAAAGGAGGCTCACCTAGTAACTCGAGGTGAGGTTTAGGTAGTAGTGTAGGGGTTAGGGGCCACTTTGACATGCAGAGTGAGACATACGAACAGAACAGTGCACTCTTGTGAAGATTAGATGTTTTTCAGAGTGAGGAAACTCACACAACGATGAGATTTGTGCAATGTTCTCTCAACCTAGTTTGATGGACTCTCTACCTGGGTAACATCAAGCTAGGTTGAGAGAACATTGTACAAATCTCATCGTTGTGTGAGTTTCCTTACTCTGAAAGACATCAAATCTTCAGAAGAGTGCACTGTTCTGTTTGTATGTCTCACTCTGCTTGTCAAAGTGACCCCTAACCCCTACATTACTACCTAAACCTCACCTCGAGTTACTAGGTGGGTATCCTATAGTAGCATAAATAGCTGCTTACTAGGGCATCATCCCCCAGATGCTCTCTTATTCCCTCTCTCCTCTCCCTTTCATCCCATATCTCAGGTCCTTCCTCCAATCCCCTCCCACCTCTCAGGCTCTTCCCCAGCCTAAAAATGCCCAAAATAGAATTTGCAAAAAAAACCACAACTTGGATTATAGGCATATCATATTACATCACATAGCTTAACACTAATGAAACAGGTGTGGCTATTTTCAGTATTAAAACTGTGCAATATCATGCATTATAACTTTGCAAAGCCTGCCCACTTTTACAAAATTCCCAACCCCAACTCCGCCCTAATCCCTCCCCTTTTAAAAATTAGCATCACACCATACGCTACGGTGCTTTTCACGTGTGGAAACGCCTTAATGCATGCAAAAACGCCGTAACGCAAGTTGGAAAATGACCCTAATAGATTGTAAGCTCTCTGTGGATGGAGAAAATACCCATAGTACCTAAATGTAATCCACTTTGAAATGCCGAAAAGCAGAATATAAATAACTAAATAAGTAAATCACATTTTGAAAAACATAAAAGTTATAGACAGAATAGAGGAAGTCCAGAGAAGGGCTACCAAAATGGGGCAGAATCTGCAGCATAAGCCTTATAAAATGAGACTTACATCACCCTAGAGTGGGGGAGAAGAGGTGGTATGATAGAGACATTAATATACCTCAAAAGTATAAATAATGCATACAATAGAGGGTCAAAATAGTATAGACTCAGAAGTAGCATTAGGAATATTTCTTCAAAGAAAAAGTGATAGATGCATGGAACAGCATCCGACTCCCACTGGAAGCAGCAGAGGCAAAAGAGATCCTTAATTGTGAAGAACTGAAGATAAAATCGGAGATCAAGTGGAGCTGATGGTATTGGAACAGGTAGGAGATTGAGCAGGCTAGATGGGCTTCATGCTCCTCTACCATCATAGTCTATATTCTATGTAAAGCAGAATGGTTTACATGATTTAAGGCCTGAATGAACAGGCCATTTCCAATAAGGGCACTGAATGAACAGGCCATTTCCAATTAGGGCAGACTAAGAGAAAACCTTGTATAATTCTGGTTCTTAATTTCTGGAAGCCTTAATAAGAAATAATTATATCCTTTCAGCAGGCAGAATAAAATATTTGCCTATTTAGGAGTAGGGTGCTTATATAAAGGGAATTGTTTAATTTTAGATTATATACCATTTAGTCAACATATTTATTTATCACTCATTTTATACTGGGACAAAGGACATCACATATGACATAAATATGAGTTAAGGAAAACTTTTCTAAAAGAACCAGCCTCAACACTATTCCCTAGTTAGATGTTCTCTGTCATGCTCTTAGCAATCTTATTTTTCTTTTATTCTGTGCATTTACTAACTTCATTGCTTTTTTTATAGCATCAGTTATACTTCTTGCAGTATCTGAATTATTCCTCTGTGTCCTACATCTCCAACAACAGTTGAACATCTTTTCTTTTTTTTCTCTCTCCACTTTTACCACTGCAGTAATTCTTACTGCTTTCCTCTATTTTCTGCTATATGGTTTCTTTGTAGGTATGCATTGGCTCTAAATTTTGTTTGTATAAAATCAAATCTCTGATTTCCCTTTGGCATCTTAATCTCTAGTCTCTTTTATCAAGTTAACCCTGACAAGGACTGCTTCCTCTTTATCTTGGTGAACATGTCCAATTTTTTTTTTTTATCCACCCACTTTACAGGAACAATTTTCTAAGCAAGGTACTAAGGTGGTAACTTTCAAACCGGTGTGCAGGTGCACATTTGCACATGCATTGGCCCATGCCCATGGATACAGCCATTTCATAACATATGCATGCATGTTATAAAACAGCCTGGCCGTGCACACGTGTGCCAAATTTCAGGTGGGCGTATGCATGCAAATCCCACATCTACCGCATAAATCGGGGGATTTTAAAAGGGACACACACACTGACACCATTGCCAGTTAAACCAGTTTACCCCCAGTTCACCCAATTAAGGGGTAGGCCCCCCAGACTCCCATAGTTTAATAGCCTTCGCTCTCCCCAGTTAGCCTTGACCTTTAAAACCCTGCAGATCTGCCTATTTTTATCTATTTTATAACTTACACCTCCTCCATAGCAGAAATAACTCCTTACATGGCAGGGGATCTGGTCGCGAGCCCAGGCGCGTAAGTATTTACATTCACATCTCTGGTTCAAGCCCCAAAATGCCTATGCAATGCCCAGACCATGCCCTCACCAGGCCCCTTTTTTCAAAACTCTAAAGATGTGTACACTGCAGGAGAAACACGCATTTCCAAGTGGCTTTTAAAATCTGCTTGGCACACACGAGAATGATTTATTTTAAAGTCTGTTGGTACTATGTACCTGTGAATCTTGGTACCCAATTTTCAAAAGTAAAGTATGTGCATAATTTCCTTTTGAAAATTGCATGGGTGCAAAGCACCTGCACAGTTTTGTACCTGTTGTATTTTTTTTCTAACAGGTAAACATTTTAGAAAAATACTGTATATTTGAAAATATAATTGATGTACCATACATTATTTTCCAGTCTTGCCCAAGCAATGCCCCTTAGTCCAGCTAAAAGTATGTATAGTTTAGAAACCCATGTATGCTTTTATCCAGGCTGAGGAAAGGTGATTTTCAGACTGCCAATTTACCTGGGTCGCTGTTTACCCATGTATATAGTTTGAAAATAAACCTTTTAATTTGGTGTACTAGTTTCAAAATAATGCTCAATAAATTAAAGCCCAAAAAAGGAAAATTCAATATAACAACAATAGTAATAATCCTTCTGGAATGAAATGCCAGTGTCTAATAATACTGTATTTTT
Organism: Rhinatrema bivittatum; assembly: GCF_901001135.1. Classification (NCBI taxonomy): domain Eukaryota; kingdom Metazoa; phylum Chordata; class Amphibia; order Gymnophiona; family Rhinatrematidae; genus Rhinatrema; species Rhinatrema bivittatum. The sequence goes on from NC_042615.1 coordinate 152,960,371, forward strand.
ATATTCTATAAAGGCAAGACCATCATATTAAAAGCAAAAAATCATTGTTGCATATTAAATGCAACTGAGGTTGCTGCCTGGAACATGTAATCATAGGTCTGTCCACCACTGCCACTCTTAAAATATTTTCTCAAATGCCATCCAAACGTTTGTGAAATATTAATGAATGTGAATGTATCTTAAAAATAATACTTATCTTAAACTCTCATGAGGAATGGCTGATATAATCAATAACTGTCCCATTTGTTGAGAAGAAACCATGGGTTCAGAATAACAGACCATATATCCAACATGGTCTGTGTTTCAGAAGTTACTATTTCCTGCTTCAGGAAAATGGTCAAATTTCAAATTTTGTTCCCATGCCAATATCTTAAAGTTCTTTCTTCAACCTTTAATCCAAATGTTTACAAACTACCATGATGAGCTCTGATATTGTTCTCCATATTAAGAAGTTGTCTAGTGGCTGCTGAAATAATGTCTTTGATGTCTTCGATTTCATTCAAATGTTCTGTAGCATGCATCATGAACACATGCATAAGAGGGATTAAATCAAGGCAATATAAGAACATGCCATACTGGCTCAGACCAAGGGTCTATCAAGCCCAGCATCCTGTTTCCAACAGCGGTCATTCCAGGCCATAAGAACCTGGCAAGTACCCATAAACTAAGTATAAGTATAAGTACGATAAGACCACGTCTTGAGTATCGGTATAGTAAAATAATTTAAATAAATAAATAAATAGATATATTCCATGTTACTGTTGCTAGTAATAGCAGTGGTTAATATCTAAGACAACTTAATTAATAGCAGGTAATGGACTTCTCCTCCAAGAACTTATCCAATCCTTTTTTAAACACAGCTATACTAACTGCACTAACCACATCCTCTGGCAACAAATTCCAGAGTTTAATTGTGCATTGAGTGAAAAAGAACTTTCTCCAATTAGTTTTAAATGTGCCACATGCTAACTTCATGGAGTGCCCCCTAGTCTTTCTATTATCCGAAAGAGTAAAAAACTGATTCACATCTACCCATTCTAGACCTCTCATGATTTTAAATACCTCTATCATATACCTCCCCCCCCCCCTCCCAGCCGTCTCTTCTCCAAGCTGAAAAGTCCTAACCTCTTTAGTCTTTCCTCATAGGGGAGCTGTTCCTTTCCCTTTATCATTTTGTTCGCCCTTCTCTGTACCTTCTCCATCGCAATTATATCTTTTTTGAGATGCGGCAACCAGAATTGTACACAGTATTCAAGGTGCAGTCTCACCATGGAGCGATACAGAGGCATTATGACATTTTCCATTTTACTTACCATTCCCTTTCTAATAATTCCCAACATTCTGTTTGCTTTTTTGACTGCCGCAGCACACTGAACTGACGATTTCAATGTGTTATCCACTATGACGCCTAGATCTCTTTCTTGGGTAGTAGCACCTAATATGGAACCTAACATTGTGTAACTATAGCATGGGTTATTTTTCCCTATATGCAACACTTTACACTTATCCACATTAAATTTTATCTGCCATTTTGATGCCCAATTTTCCAGCCTCACAAGGTCTTCCTGCAATTTATCGCAATCTGCTTGTGATTTAATTACTCTGAACAATTTTGTATCATCTGTAAATTTGATTACCACACTTGTCATATTTCTTTCCAGATCATTTATAAATATATTGAAAAGTAAGGGTCCTAATACAGATCCCTGAGGCACTCCACTGCCCACACCCTTCTACTGAGAAAATTGTCCATTTAATCCTACTCTCTGTTTCCTTTCTTTTAGCCAATTTGTAATCCACGAAATATAACTTCATGCAGGTTGAAAACAACCCCTACTTCTACAAACTGGAAAACTGCCCCAGACCTCTCAAGTAGAAATTCAACACCAGCATATTGACTCTCAGTATATCCTGTCTGGAGTCTGAACTCTGATTTCCTGATGGCAACCCTGTCCCTATTTCTTTCTGATTGCTTCTTTGCCAGCTACTTGCTTTTCTTCATTCTTCTTCTTATTTCCTAACTACTTCCATCTAGTCAAACCAGGGTTGCCAACTGGATCCAGAGTTTCAGTACAGTTTGATATAGTCCTCGTTTTACTCCCCTGCATGCAAGTACTTATAATCTCACTTTTCTTAGGGAATGCAATAGAGAAATCAGAATAAGTCCCAGCATGCAATGGGGTAAAACCAGGATAGGATGAACCTGTCTTGAAAATCTGGAGCCAGTAGGCAACCTTACCTAGTCCCCAGACTAGATTCCTGAAACCTAGAATTCCCAGCAAGCTTTGTCCAAGAGCAACTTCATCTCTCCTCTGGCTTCTAATGGCAATTTTAGAGCTCCATCTAATGGCCAACTGCACAAACATTAGGACAGGTATGCATGCTTGCCTCTTTGCATATTATAACTAGTGTTACCTAGATTAATTTTGAGATATTCTGCATTAAAATTATCTGTTATGACAAGGGAGGGGGGCAGGACCAAGAGGGGGTCTAGTATTACAAATTAACAAGATTGTTATACACCTGCAGTCAAAGAAGAAGAAGCATAATAAAATAATAGCCCAAATCAATCACATAGCAGTATATTAAATAAATACAACTAAAATTCAATATTAATATCCCAAAACACATCACTTAACATAGCATGATGATTGAGCAAAGGGCTGAGAGTCATGATTCAAATCCCTCTTCTCCCAATAACATACTTTGTGACCTTGGGCAAGTCACTTTATCATCTATTACCTCAGGTACCCATTTAAAGGTAGATTGTAAAAGCTTTGCTTGTGCAAAAATAGCCCCATGTACGTGTATGTGGGCCATGTGTGAGCAACGTGAATTTTAAGAAGTCGGGAAGTACGTGCATACATATCTGTGCATGCATCAAGAATATGAAGGCAGAAAAGGTGTAGCAAAGAAAGTAATAAAAAGGCTTACTGAAGAAATAGAGTATTTGCCAAAGAAGAAAGAGAAGAAAATGAATGGAAATTTCAGGAGATAAAAATGCAATATAAGTGGCTTACAGAAGGGGGAGGAAAGTTGAATGAGAATGAGAGCCCTAAAACAAACTCAGATGAAGAGAAAATATTTTAGCAGGAAAATATGACAGCAGGTGAAGAAAGAAAGAAGTCAGATTCAGTGAGGGTGATCCTAATGTAGGAACTTGATGAAGAAACTCAGAAAGAGAAGTTGATAGCAGATTGGAATCTTCTGAGGTTCTGGATGGTAAAAATTAGACAAACTGGCTGAGCAGGCACAACAGTTATTTGAGGAAGAGAAGAAAAAGAGTGAAGAAATGATAGTTGACATGAGGCTGAGGCTGCAAAGGTTTGTGGAGCAATGGCAGTACAAAATAAACATAGAGGAAATACCTTCTGCAAGGGAAGAAGAGAAGATATACCCAGAGCAACTGATGCCAGTACAAACTCTGGCAAAGAGGACAGAGGAATCCTCTGATAAGGCCTGGTGTATGGGACTTCCAGTAGTGGACATTGCTAAGGAAAATCATTATTCCTTGCAAATAGAAATGGAAGAGGTAAACCCTTCTGGAGAAGAGGGGGCCCATTCTGTTGCAATAGAAAGGAGTCCTTTTGATGAAGTACTGTCAAAGGAAGAGTCTGCTGCAGTATTAAGTGAGCCTCTTTTAAGTAAAAATTTCCTTTGCAAAAATAGAAGACACAGAAAAAGTCATTATTGAAGAACTGCCAGTAAAGGAAGATTCCTTTGCAGAAATAGAGCTGTCAAAGATGGACACTAAGGAGAATTCTCCTTTTGGTGAGAGCCCAAGAAAACAATTTCAGGCAGAGACAAAAGCAATTGAAGGAAAACTACAGAGACCTTTTCATTCAAGAGGTCATTCAAGAACTGGCTTCTATTTGGAAATTATATAAACACTAACTTATGCATAACCAACACAGATAAACACTAACTTATGCATAACCAGCACAGATGAATTGCCGGATTTTGTGCATGATATTTTTCTCCATTCTGAAAGGATGGAAGAAAAACATGAAATTGAAGAAGAAATGAATGTATGTAAACAAAGTCTCACAGAGAATGAAGAGTGAAATCATAATCTTCAAAAATTATTTGCTTCAAATCTGCAGGTAGCCTTAGATTTCAACAAAAAGATGAAGAATGTTCATCAGAGGAGCTAGTACATGGAGAAGAAGTCAAACAAAAAAAGATGACCTCTCAGAAAATGAAGAATTCTACTGGAAGTAGAATAAAATAAGAGAACAGACTGAGGAAGGCATGAAAGCTAGAAAGTTTGAAGCCGAGCACAAAGTCTTTTTGAAAGAAAGAAACAAGGATCTGGATCCAACTGGAGGTGAGAGCATAAAACAGGGCAAATTGAGAAAAATAGTTAGAGATGTAGGATACGTAATACCGATTATCTTATCAGGAGACAATGTCGTGAAAGAAAATAAAGCTGTTAATAGTAACAAAGATAGCATTGGAAGCAGAGTGAGATTCCAAATAAGAGAGATGCAAGGTAGCATTGCTTTTCTAAAAGGAAAGTCAGGAAGAAAAATAATGATAATAGCTGTTCATTCTCCAAATGGCTTCTCATGTTCCTCTGTTTATTGAAAATGGGATCAAAAATTGTCACGGTGACATGGACGACCGATTATAACACCCAGACTGCAACGTTGACTCCTGGCGGAGGGTGGAGGGCATGTTGTTCCATAGGAAAGGACCGGCTATGGAGAGCGCATGGTCTTTGGTGGATATGAGTTTGGTAAGTTTAGGTGAAGGTGTGTACAATGTAGCCAGATATGGGTTTCTAGTGGGTCTGGCAGGGGTGCGAAAAATGAGGTATTCTTTGAACCAGTTCATGTTTTGGTTGTGAAGTGCTTTATGGATGAGCATGAGAGTCTTGTATAGGATCCATGAAGTGATTGGTAACCAATGTAGATGTTTGAGGACAGGCGTAATATGGTCATTTCTGTAGGTGTTGGTAAGGATCCGTGCAGCGGCATTTTGGAGCATTTGGAGGGGTTGGGTAGCATTTTTGGGAAGGCCCAGAAGAATGGCATTGCAGTAGTTTAATCTTTGACAGTATGAAGGATTGGAGTATTGTCCGAAAGTCACTAAGATGTAAAAGGGGTTTAAGTTTTTTAACGTATGGAGCTTGAAGAAGCCGTCTTTTAAGGTGGCGTTAATGAACTTCTTTAGGGTGAGATAATTATCAAGAGTGACGCCGAGGCTGCGTACATGTTGTGACAGGGTGATGTCAGTAGGTAGATTGTTAGGCAGGGGGAGGTTAAGGTTAACATTGTGGGGTGAGATATGTAAGAGCTCGGTTTTGATAGTGTTGAATGCCAAGACGTTGTTCGCGAGGAGGGTGCTGATTGCAGCGAGGGCAGCATTCCGGGTCTTAAGGGCTTCGCACAAAGGGGGTAATTTTCAAAGGAGTTACGCATGTAAATGTGACATACTATCGTAGCAATTTTCAAAAGCTATTTACTCGAGTAAAGTGCATTTACTTGAGTAAATCCTATGGACAATTCAATGGCATATATTGTAGCAATTTTGAAAAGCCCACTTACTTGAGTAAAGTGTATTTACTCGAGCAAAAACCAGTTTTGCTCGAGTAAATGCTTTTTAAAATCAGGCCCAAAGTGTCCTTAATTGGTATAAGGATCTGTACGTCATCCGCATATATGAAATGCAGAAGACCAAGATCAGAAAGGAGATGGCAGAGGGGAAGTAGATAGATATTGAATAGGGTGGAAGATAATGAGGAGCCTTGCGGGACGCCATTCGTAAAGATAGTTGGTTTAGATTCACAGTTCCCAATTTTTACACTATATTGTCTGTCATTAAGGTATGATTGAAACCAGCAAAGTGCAATGTCGGAGATGCCGATTTCTTTGAGACCTTCTATAAGATTGGTGTGGTTGATGCTGTCAAATGCGGCAGAGATGTCAAGGAGGGCCAGGATGAATAATTGGCCTTTGTCAAGTCCTTTTATGATGTGTTCAGTGAGGAAAGTGAGGAGGGTCTCAGTGCTGTGGTGTTTTCGGAAACCACATTGTGAGGGGAAGAGTATGTGATGTTCATCCAAATAGTCTGTGAGTTGGCAATTAATGGTTTTTTAAAGGATTTTTGTAAGAGGGGAAGGTTGATATGGGGCGAAAGTTGCCTGGATCTGCAGGGTCAAGTGTAGGTTTTTTTAGGATAGGTTTCACTATGGCTTGTTTAAGTTGGTTAGAGACTGTGCCCAGTGTGATGGATCTATTGATGATGTTGGAGATAGGTTTGGAGATTATGTTAGGGATGGTAAGGAGGGCTTTTGTAGGGATGGTGTCAGTGGGGTACAGTGTGGGTTCAATTTTCTTTAGAATGGATGCAATTTCTAAGGATGTGGTGTCTCGAAAGAACTAAGTATGGCTGAGGTATTACTTTTGTGGGTGGATGTGGGTGTGCATGTAGTGGAGAAGCGTGACATGATTTTATCTAGTTTATTGTGGAAAAATTGTGCTAGTTTTTCACATTTGGCCTTATCATTGGTGCCAGGAGTGGGCTTGGATTGGTTTTAGTTAGGTTTGCTACGTATTCAAAAATGGCACGAGGATTGAATTGGGGTTGATGAATTTTATGGGCATAAAAGTCCCTTTTAGTTTTGTCTATGGCTTGTCAATAAGTGTGGAGGTAGGATCTAAACCTAGCTAATTGTGTGGTAGATGGATCCCTTCACCGTCTCTTTTCTAGTTTTCTTAGATTATGCTTTATTATTTTCAGCTCAGGCGTGTACCATGGTTTCTTCTTGCTGTTAGAGGGGTTGATTTCTTGATATTGTGTTGGGCATAACTTGTTGGCTACAGAGTTTGTAAGTTGATTCCAGGAGGAGATGGCCGAGTCGAAGTCTGTCAAGTCAAGTTTAATAAGTTCATTTGAGAGGGCTGTTTTAAGGTTGTCTTTTTTGCAGGGTTTTCTGAAGTGAATGTTTTTTTTTGGTGCACGATAGTGTTTCTTATGGAGCAGGTGGTTTCAATACGGAAATGGTCAGACCAAGGGATGGGCTTGCATGTAGGAAAGTCAGGTTTGATGAGTGAATTGGTAAATATAAGATCAAGAGTGTGGCCTGCCTTATGTGTTGGGTTGGATATTATTTGATTGAATCCTAGTGCATTGAGTGAGACCAGAAAGGAATTGCAGGAGGGAGATAGGGGTACTGCGTCAACATGGAGGTTAAAGTCTCTAAGGATTATTGCAGGCGCATGTATGTCTATATTTTTGGAGATGTAGTCTATAATGGGGGATGGGTTATTATCAAGAATCCCTGGCGGGGCATAAGTTAGGCAGATTTGGAGGTTGGGAGATTTGAATAGACTGATTTCCAGTTTGTGAGGTGGGGAGATGGGTTGGGGTGTTAATTTAAAGCCTTTTTTGCTGCGAGAAGGAGGCCTCCTCCTCTTTTTTTAGGTCTGGGGATAGAGAAAATGTCATAGGCATCGTTGGGAAGTTGGTTTAATAGGACAGAGTCAGAGTCCTTTAGCCAAGTTTCAGTGATAGCACAGATGTCTGGGCTATCATCAAGGAGAATGTCATTAAGACTGCTTTTTGATGATAGACTGGGCATTAAGGAGGAGGATTGTGAAAGTAGTGAGCCCAATTAGTTGGGTGAGAGGGGGTGATCATGATGGGGAGAAGTGATCTTTGGTGTTCATAATGGTTTTTAGGCTGTGTGGCATGCACTGTGGGAGCGTAGTGCCTGAGGGTGGGTATAGGGTAGGTGCGCATTGTCATCGGGGGGGGGGGGGGGGGCACCTAAGATTAGTTAATGCAGAGAGGTAAGAGTGCAGTGCATGCCAAGGATGGAGAGGGGGTGGAAAGGGAGACAAAACGCCTGCAGGAGGAGATCTAGAGGGGCAGTGGTATAAATATGAAGGCCAGGCTATGTGGATTCAAGTTTAGGGGAGAGGTAGGCAGGGCACAAACAAGATTTCAGTGTCAAAGGCCCATAGGGGATTGGAGGGGGTGTGAGGCTGGGTATAATGACAAGGGGGCAGCACAAAGGGGCACACTAAGGGGTAGGCCCTTTAGTCTCGCTCCTTCAGCGCGAGACATCCGGCGCGAGACGCCGGAGGCCAGTCACCTGGTTTAGTAGGCCAGGGCTGAGGTGGATGTGGTGTGCAGACCCAGGGGCGACATTGGGCAGCCAATCGCGGGAGGGCAAGGTAGGCCTTCCAACAGGACGACAACTCTTTGCACATAGCCAAGACACACAGGAGGAGCTTCGGCACAAGTCTGTGAATGTCCTTGAGTGGCCCAACTAGAACATCTCTGGGGAGACCTGAAAACAGCTGTACTTCGACGCTCCTCATCCAGCCTGACAGAGCTTGAGAGGATATGCCTGGGCTCTGGCCATTTCCCAGCTGCTCTCCCCATGCGGCGCTGTGCCTCTCTTTTTATCTCTGGGAGGCTGGAGCCGCCAGAGCAGAAATTTGTTTACCAGTGAAATCAGCCCCTTACTGCAGTGCTTATTATTTGCCTATAATGAATGAATCATGCTAAGCAAAGTACAAACATATTTAAAACAGAAAATCAACACATCAATACTTAGAAAAGAAGGACTTTTTTTCATCCTGTCAGAAAATGTAGGAACCTGATACGAAATGACATGGTAACAGCTGTATGTTACTGTTGGAGAGAAGTGGTTGAGATTTTGAACAGAGAGGATGTCTGTGAGACTGATTTGTCACAGACTGAAGAAATTGCCATTTCTGACAAACATTGCTTGTTCAAAGCTGTGACAGCAAAAACACCTGGCAATATACACTGAACCATACTGATTTGGGGAATTTTAATAGATTTTAATTGGTGTGAATGAGACAGAGGAATAAGGTTTTAAGTACAAATAATTGTGGAAAACAAGGAAAGTCTATTTTTTTAAAGGTAAAAAGGCTAAGGTCATTTTATATTTACAAAGCAGAAACATGTGAAACAAAAAATCTGCTTTTCACTTGCAGAATGCCTGACGAAATAAACTAGCTTTAAAAAAATAGGTTTGAAAGACTGGAATAAAAATTAGAAGACTTACAACCCTATCCTAGGTATTGGAAAAACTATTTTATTTTAAATAAGAAAGGAAAGTTTTTCTCACTGACAACTGTACTTGCTACTACAGTGAGAGAAATAAAAGCAGTGAAAAGCTTATCTTCGAATAATTGGCTAATTAAGGAAGGAATAACATAAGGAAAAATATTTCTTTTTAGTAACAAGAAAAGAAGGAAATTGAATTTTTGGTCTCTGGCAGTCAATTTAAATCTTCACTGCTGTTAATGGAATGTTGGCACAGTGAGCAGCGGCAGTGACAGCCTGCAGCAGGAGTTCTAGAAAGCAGCAGCAGAGAGAGGGTCATGTATGCGATATATGTTTTCAGGAAAACATTGCATATTTCCTTGAAAGCCACTAACTTAAGGATTTTTGTTTTAAAGAGAATATTTACTGAATAATAAAATAAAGAGAATAAGTAATAGAACAAGGATGGTTAATGGTAAGACGGTAAGGAAACACTTCCTTTCATTTTGCAGTAGTATCTCACAATACCCTTAGGTAGGTACCCTGCTGATGTGTAAGATACTGACCGAAGAATTTCGGAAGATCGTTTGCAAAAAATTAGTTAGAATTTCCTAATAAGGGGGTAATTTTCAAAAGGGATCGCACGCGAAAAGGGACTTTTCGCGTGCGATATCTAGATCGGGGTGGGTTCTGGGTGGTGTCCACACCAGAAGGGGAGGAGTCGGGGCTGCAGTGGGGCAGATGCCGTGAAGACGTCGCTGACGGCGAAAAGGTAGGGCCCATTTCGCCGCCAGTTTCGCACCCAATAGCACCACCTTTTACAATGGCGCTATTGAGTGCGAAAGCCGGCAGCGATAGCACCGCGGAGGTGTGATCGCTGCCGGCTTTCACAGGCCCGCCTCCCGCTTCGCCACCCTGCCCCCCTGTTATTGCCGGATTTTCTAAAGTCAGCGACCTTAGAAAATCCAGGCCTAAATTATTAAAAGTGGATTAGTAGGTACCTGAGAAAAAAAACTAGATAAAGATCCAAGAGGATTCAGAAACCATGCATACCAGCTTCAAGCAAATATGTGCTATGCTTTTTCTTCTAGTCTAAGCTAGTTGTTGAGGGTCAGAGCCAGGTGTGAACAGAAGGGGTCTCCCATAGAGATGTGAAACGTGTGATCGATCGTCTTAACGATCGATTTCGACTGGGGGGGGGAGGGAATCTTATCGTCGCGGTTTTGTTTTTTAAAATATCGTGTAAATCGTAAATCGGGGGAGGGCAGAAAAACTGGCACACTAAAACAACCCTAAAACCCACCCCGACCCTTTAAAATAAATCCCCCACCCTCCCGAACCCCCCAAAAATGCTTTAAATTACCTGGGGTCCAGAGGAAGGGTCCCGGTGTGATCTTTTACTCTCGGGCCTCCGGTGCGTTGTAGAAATGGCGCCGGCGCTACCTTTGCCCTGTCATATGACAGCAGGGCACAGGTAGCGCCGGCGCCATTTTGTTTTTTTGTCCCCCGACGTCAGGAGCGTAGGAGATCGCTGCCAGACCCCCGCTGGACCCCCAGGGACTTTTGGCCAGCTTGGGGGGGCCTCCTGACCCCCACAAGACTTGCCAAAAGTCCAGCGGGGGTCCGTACGGCAAAATGATTCGAGTTTAGGAGGTCGTTCCCGGACCCCCGCTGGACTTTTGGCAAGTCTTGTGGGGGTCAGGAGGCCCCCCCAAGCTGGCCAAAAGTCCCTGGGGGTCCAGCGGGGGTCCGGGAGCGATCTCCTACGCTCCTGACATCGGGGGACAAAAAAACAAAATGGCGCCGGCGCTACCTGTGCCCTGCTGTCATATGACAGGGCAAAGGTAGTGCCGGCGCCATTTCTACAACGCACCGGAGGCCCGAGAGTAAAAGATCACACCGGGACCCTCGCTCTGAACCCCAGGAAATTTAAGGCATTTTGGGGGGGTTCGGGAGGGTGGGGGATTTATTTTAAAGGGTCGGGGTGGGTTTTAGGGTTGTTTTAGTGTGCCAGTTTTCCCGCCCTCCCCCTTCCCCTCCCCCTTCCCCCTTCCCCCGATTTACGATTTTTTGACGATAAATCGGGGGAATTTTATTGTATCACGGCTCTAACGATTTTTGACGATTTAAAATATATCGGATGATATTTTAAATCGTCAAAAAACGATTCACATCCCTAATAAATACATTAATTAAATATTATATGCACAGCTGCATGGTTCTCTACTCATGATTGTACTGGCGTGACCAAATACAATAGTTAGGCAGGGAGGAAGGTGGAGACTGAGACTCACTAGTACAGGTTACATCTTATCTAGATAAGCTTTACAGTCCCACCATTTCCTATCCAGGTGAAGATAATACAGCCAGGGAATATAAACATCTGGCTGTCTGCTCTGAAGAATAACTTTTTGCTATCAATCCTCCAACAGGCTATAACAAACCAGACATAGCTCTGACCAGCAAGGCACACAAATAAATCTAGACCAAGAATTTAATTAATAGTAAGTGAGCTTATTTAACATAAATAATTGTAAGAAGAAGAAAACATAAAAAATATTGTACTTGAAGATTGGAACTTTTGATTATTATTAGATCTGAAACAGAATTTAAGGAAAATAATCTTATTCTAATGAATAGCAAACAAGAGCGAAATAAATTACAGAATGACAAAGTTACTTATCTGATAATATTGTGTTTTACTACAGAAAAGAAACAAAGTAAGCAATTTTTCAGAATATTGATACTTTACTGGATCTCCAGAATTTATTAGAGGTTTATGTGAGAAATTTAAATTGAAATTTTTAAGACTTGAAGAACATAAACTTGTTATATATTTAAAGTAAAACAATAAAAATGAAAAAGAAAAGAAAGGTAGGTAATTCAATTGTGTTTGCCTGATTAAAAAGCAGAAAAAAGTAGGTAATCCTAAATTTGTTTGCTTAATTAAAAGAAAGATAGGTAGTTCTTTTTGTCTGATAAAAAGCAAAGAAAAGTAGGTAATTTGCTTTAAAAAAGTATGAAGTGTAATTGATTTGATAAGGTATAAAAGTTTTTAAACAGGATCAATAGCAGAGGGTCACTCTGGCAAACTAATTGAAGTATGTATTATCAAAGGGGTTGTTAATAGTAATTTGTCTTTGGGTATCAAGATATATATATATATATATATATATATATATATATATAGCAGGGGAAGAGCTCAGTAACCCTCAATCCTGAGGGAGCATCGAGAGCAGAAGATTTTGCTGGTAGCTGAAGAGGATTGGTGAGTGCTGTATATGTGTGCTCAATACAATGAGTTTTCGGTTCTCAGAGAACAAATTTGATTGCTGGAGGCTAGAGAGGCAGACCTAAAGAACTGAGGCAGACAGAAAGGTTTATAGAGGAGACCATCAGTGACATAGTACTAGGTATCAACTCCAGTCTGGAGGCTCTTGTGCTGCCTTGGAGAAGTAAGGTCACCTGGACAGAAAGCATCAACTTAGTGTAGCAGGAAGTGGTACTGTAGCTGGGACCTGCTGATCTAGGAGATGCATTATCCTTTCACACCAAGGATGGGTCTCCAAGGGTTGTGCCCAGGATGGAAGGGTAAGATCAACTGTCATAGTTGGTGAGTCAATCATTAGGAATGTAGAAAGCTGGATGGCTGGTGAACTTGAGGATCACTTGGTAACTTGCCTGCCTGGTGCGAAGGTAGTAGACCTCACATGTCACCTAGATATAATTTTAGACTGGATCTATATCTCATAGGGTGTGTGGGCACCAATAACACCATAAAGTGTGGGAGGTTCTGGAAGCCAAATTTAAGCTTTTAGGTAGAAAGTAATAATCCAGAACCTACAGTGTATCTCTTTCTCTGAAATGTTCTCTGCTCCTCATGCAAGATCCCAGAAGCAGGCAGCACATAGGAGTCTCAATGTGTAATGGAGATGATGGTGCAGGGAAGAAGGCTTTAGTTTTGTTAGGAAATGGGCAACATTCTGGGAAAGGGGAAACCATCTTCCAAAAGGGACCGCTGGCACTTACTTTTAAAAAAGAGATAGTCAGCTTTTAAACTTAAGATGAAGTGGCCAACTCCAGTCCTCGAGTGCCATAAACAGGCCAGGTTTTCAGGATATTCACAATGAATATGCATGAGACAGATTTGCATATAATAGAAGCAGTGCATAAAAAACTATCTCATGCATATTCATTGTGGATATCCTGAAAACCTGGCTTCTTTGTGGTTTTCGAGGACTAAGTTGGCCACCCCTGAACTAGAACATGAAGGAAAGCTAAAAGTCGCACAGCAGCACTTGGTTTGGAGGGGGGTATCTTCAAAGGATACTAAAATAACAGAGGAGTTAGGGCATCCCAACAGAGAGATTCCAATAAAAGCAAAAGTAGCCCATGTGTCTAAAGTAAAGAACACATGGAGTTAAAAGATTCTAAATTATCCCTCTCAACAGCTAAGAAATTTGTATATACAAATAAAAAATGTTCCTTAAAATATCTATGTAATGAAAGAAGTCTAAAAAGCAAGATAGGCTAGTTAGAATGAATAGAACCAAATGAAGAGGTAAACTTAATTCACATCTCAGAGACCTGGTGGAAAGAGGAAACTAAATGGACAGTTCTATAACAGGATACAAATTATATCATAATGATAGAGTGGATCTACCTAATTTGTTGGGGTGTGGAGCTTTATGTTAGGGATAGCACAGAGTCCAACAGGATAAAGATTTATGGAAGACTAAAAGCACAATAGAATTTTTATGGGTGGAAATTATGTGTGTGATGGGGAAGAGTATAGTGTTGGGGATATATTCTACCATCCACTTGGCCAAAATGAATGGACAGACGATGAAATGCTAACAGAAATTAAAGAAGCTAACAACATTGGCAGCACAGAAATAATAGGAGATTTCAATTACCCCAATTTTGACTGGGTAAATGTTGCTTCAAGGTATGCTAGGGAGGTTACGTTTCTAGATGTAATAAATGATTGCTTCATGTAGTAGTTGATCTGGCAACCAATAAGAGCTGGGGCCACTTTAGATCTAATTATTTGTGGAATGCAGGATTTGGTGTGAGAGGTAAGGTAGTGATGCCGCTTGGCAACAGTGATCATGATGTAATCCAATTTGTGTTAAGGCCTGGAGGAAGTTCATTAAGTAAATCTGTTATGCATGCCACCTGCGGCAGCCCCATGGTATGGCCCTCTTACCTTTTCAGACAGACTCCAGCTCCTGGCTCCTCTTTACTGGTGGTGGTGGGCCACCAGCTCCGACCTCGAGTTCCCTCCAGTGCTTCCAGCCCTGCCATGCTACCCAGTGTTGCCAGCCAAGATGTCCCTGTTCATCTGGCCCTCCTGGGTCTTCCTGGTTCTTGCTCTGGTAGATTCCGGAGCAGGAGGTAATTTTATCCTTAAAGACCTTGTGCAACTTTTGGGTATAAAAACCCATTCACTCGATATGTCTTTATGCATTGCTTCTATCTACGGAGAGCCGCTACCCAGCCGAATCTCCTTGACTACAGAACCTATCCAGTTATGGACTGGGGCTTTACATATCGAGGAACTTGAATTACTTATATTAGATAAGTCTATCCACCCTATAGTACTTGGGCTCCCCTGGCTACAGAAGCATTCCCGTCAATTCAACTGGGCCTCATTGCAACTAGTAGAGTGGGGTCCCGCTTGCCATCAGTCTTGCCTTCAAAACGTGATACCATCTCCTATGGTTCCCCTGGCTACTATGCCCTCTGACGTACCTGCTCCTTATGCTGCCTATGAGGACGTGTTCTCTAAACAGAAGGCTGACCTCCTTCCGCCTCTCCAAAGGTTTGATTGCCCAATCAATCTCCTTCCTGGAACCACGCCTCCTCGCAGATGCACCTATCCTTTGTCGTTACCTGAGACAAAGGCAATGGCTGAATATATTCAGGAAAATCTTGCAAAAGGATTTATTCGTCCATCTACATCACTCGCTGGAGCGGAATTCTTTGTTGTGACCAAAAACGACGGGTCACTTAGGCCGTGCATTGACTATCATGGCCTAAACACCATCATTGGTAAGATAAATATCCCTTACCCCTGATTTCTGAATTATTCGACCGTCTTCAAGGTGCCTCCATCTTCACAAAGCTGGACTTTCGCGGGATGTATAACCTGGTGAGAATCTGCCCCGATGACATTTGGAAAACTGCTTTTAACACCAGGGATGGTCACTACAAATACTTGGTGATGCCCTTTGTCCTCTGTAACGCACCCGCAGTATTCCAACGAATGATAAACAACATTTTGAGAAATCTATTGTACACCAAAGTCGTGGCTTATCTGGACAATATCCTCATCTTTTCCAGAGATCTCATCACGCCAATGTACGAACTGTCCTCCAGCATCTTCGTGAAAACTATTTATTTGTGAAGTTGGACAAATGTCTGTTCGAAAAGTCCACTTTGCCTTTCCTTGGCTATATAATCTCTCAGCAAGGCTTCTCCATTAAAGGGGATCCAGGACTGGCTGCAGCCAGTGGGACTCAAAGCGCTTCAACGCTTCTTAGGATTTCTCAACTACTATCATCACTTCATCCCACATTATTCAACATTGGCCGCTCCTCTAACAGCCTTGACCCATAAAGGCCAAAACACATGAAACTGGCCACCTGAAGCCATTGCCGCCTTCCATCGTTTGAAGGAAGCCTTCCAGAAGGGGTCCTGTCTACTCCACCCAGATCTGACTCATCCATTTCTAGTCAAAGTTGATGCCTCCACCATTGGGGCTGGGGCCATCCTAAGCCAACGTTCCACCTCTGGTACAGTAGTTCCTTGTTCTTTTACTCCCATAAATTCTCATCTGCAGAGCAAAATTATAGCATCGGGGACCGTGAATGGCTTGCCATAAAGTTGGCTCTTGAAGAGTGTTCACTGATCATAAGAATATGGAACATTTGAGTTAAGCACAATGTCTCAACATGCGCCAAGCTCGATGGACCTTGTTTTTCTCTAGATTTGATTTTGAACTTCATTGCCCAGCCGACAAGAATCTCCAGGCAGACACCCTATCACGGTCCTTTGAGCCTGAAGACATTCTGGATGAGCCAGCCCATATTATCAACCCTGCTTGTATATCTTTGTCTGCCACCTATCCAGTTCCTATTGGAAAAAAGGTAGTGCCCCGACGACTCTGAGAAAAAGTTCTTCACTGGGCACATGATTCCAAATTTGCCAGTCACCCAGGATGAGCACGAACCATAGCACTGCTCCAGTGGTTCTTCTGGTGGCCTATCTTGGTCTCAGACATGAAAGCATATGTCAAATCCTGTAATGTTTGTGCCCAGCAAAAACCCCCAGTCGGGCAACCTTGGGGTCTTCTACAACCACTTCCAGCACCCGAAGAACCTTGGACTCACCTGTCTATGGATTTCATTGTGGATCTGCCACCTTCTAAGGGTCCACAGTAATATGGGTCACCAAAGACTGCTTTTCTAAAATGGCCCATTTCATACCTCTACCGGGCCTACCATCTGCTCAAGAGCTAGTGCGATTATTCTTCCACCATATTTTCAGATTGCATGGTTTACCCATGGATATCATTTCAAATCGAGGTCCTCAATTTGTTGCCAGAAAATTTGGAATTAACATCAGCCTTACAACCACCTTTCATCCCCAGGCCAACAGGCAAGCCGAACAGATGGATCGTTCTTTGAAGGCTTTCCTGCATGCTTACATCAATGACTGAAAAGATAACTGGTCAGACCTCTTATCCTGGGCAGAGTTTTCACACAACTCTCACATCGCCATGGCTACTGGAATGTCTCCATTTTCAATCGGCTATGGGAAATAGCCATGACCACCATTACCCATACCTCTATTTGTGCTGTCTCCTGCTACTGTGGATGCCCTTAAAACACTATGGGAATAGACAAATATTCGCCTGGGTCAGGCCGCCTCCCGGGCCAAGAGAACTGCTGACAGTCGATGCTGCTCAGCTCTTGAATTCCTTCCTGGCCAGAAAGTCTGGTTAAGTACCAGATACATCCGACTTCGAATTCTGTCGCAGAGATTTACTCCTAGATTCATCCAGCCTTTCCCTGTTACCCGAGGCATCGGACCTGTTACATACCAGCTTCAGCTGCCTCCTACACTGGGAATACATAATACATTCCATGTATTGCTTTTAAAGCCTGTAATTTTGTCTTGGCCTGCCCGGAAAGCCCATGAGCCACCTTCGTTGGTGGCAGAAACCGAAATTATGTACAAGGTCCACGAAGTCCTAAACATCTGCCGTAGGGGTCGCCGATGAGAACACCTCCTTTTCTGGGAGAGGATACGGACCCGAAGAGAATTCATGGGAGCCAGCCCAAAACATCCTGGATAAGACCCTCCTCTTGAATTTCCACCGTGCCCATCTGGGCAACCCCAACCTCCAGGAGGGGGGTGTAAAGGGGGGGTACTGTTACGTGTGCTGCTCATGGTAGCCCGCAGCACGGCCCTCTCACCTTTTCAGATGGACTCCAGCTCCTGGCTCCTCTTCACTGGTGGTGGTGGGCCGCCAGCTCCGAGCTCAGGTTCCCTCCAGTGCCTCTGGTTGTGCCACACTACCCAGTGTTGCCAGCCAAGATGTCCCTGTTCGTTGGGCCTCCCCATGTGGCCCATGGAGAGATTCTGCCATCAGCACTGCGCCCCTTCCTAGGCATGCATGCGCACATCATTGATTCTTTTAAAGGGCTCACGGCAGGAACCTGGACCCGGATGCTGACGTCAGAATCTTTAGCATATAAACGTTCAGGCCTCACTCCATAGCATTGCCTTTGCAACAGGTCTCCTCGTACTCCTTGTACTTGCTGCTGATCCTAGAATCATCTCTTCATGTGCTCCTGTTATCCTGTGGTTCCCGGGTCCTGTTCTCCTTGTTCCTGTTTTGTCTATGTGTTGGACTGACTCTTTGGATTTGACTACCGCTACACCTGACTATTCTTCAACTTCTATCCAGCCCCGGACCTCCGCTACTCCTGACTACTCTTCGGCTTCTCTCCAGCCCCGGACCTCCGCTACACCTGACTACTCTTCAGCTTCTCTCCAGCCCTGGACCTCCGCTACATTTGACTACTCTTTGGCTTCTCTCCAGCTCTGGACCTCCACTACACCTGACCATGCCTGCCTTCTCCGTGCCCTGACCACTGCCTTGATTGACTACGCCTGCCTTCTCCATGCCCTGACCACTGCCTTGATTGACTACACCTGCCTTCTTCATGCCCTGACCCTTGCTTTGAACGACTATGCTACAGACTTTCCTGAGTCCAGAGTTCCACGTTGCTTGCTACAACTTCCACTTGCCGCCGGCTCTGATCCTAACCTGTCAGTGATGCCTCCTCTCACCTATCCTCTGGACATGGACTTACAAGACTTAGGCCTTCCTTTGCTCAAGCACCTCCAGTTCCTCATCGTTCCTGTGGAGCCTGAGTTCCAGTACCGAATCCAGTTCAAGATAGGACTACGCCTCTACTGGCTGCTGTCTTTGGGCTGAATCGCCTTTCATCTCAAGCTAACCTCGAGGCCCACCTAAGTCCTGCCGGTCCCGGCAACCAAAGGCTCAACCCGAGGGGAATGAGGGCTGGTATAGGTGAAGCTCCAGCGGCCTCTAGCTTCAGCCCACTCCACCTGCTGACAGTGGGGAGCCATAGGCCCTTGCCTGTGGGTTGTGTCAATCCCACCTCAGCCCAAGGGTCCTCCTCCAATGCAACAATATCTACTGATCTAGCATTTAAATTTCAAAAAGGAGACTGTGATAAAATGAGGAAAATAGAAGAAAACTAAAAGGTAGAGTTACAAAGGTAAAACGTTTACATCAGACATGGACATTGTTTGAAACTTCCACCTAGGAAGCCCAGACCATATGTATTGTATGCATTAGAAAAGGCAGAATAAGGCCAAACGACTGCAGGCATGGTTAATATTTGAGGTGAAAGAGGTTATTTTAGCCAAAAGAATGTCTTTCAAAAATTGGAGAAAGGATCCAACTAAAGTAGGAACAAGCATAAGCATTACCTAGTTAGATGTCAAACATTGATAAGGCAGGCAAAAAGAGAATTTTAAAAGAAGCTGGCCAATGAGGCAAAAACTCACAATAAAATGTTTTAAATATGTCCAAAGTAAGAAGTCTGCAAGGGAGTCAGTTGACCATAAGATAATCAAGGAGTTAAAGGGGCACTCAGGGAAAACAAGGCTATAGTGGAAACACTAAATGCCGGATTTTAAATCGCCCGCATGCATACAATACGGGGGTTATGTGTGTGGCCGAGCCTTGCACGCGCTGCACGCATTTTAGAAGGGGCCCGGCCATGCGCATAACCCTCGTTATGCGCACAAGAGCTGGGCTTCATTGAAGGGGCCAGCCAGGGGGGCAGGATGGAGCAGAGTGGGGGGCAGGCTGGGACAGTGCCATTGATCGCTATCCTGGAGTCTCAACTTACTTCAGCTGGGAAGCTGAAGTAAGTTAAGAGATAAAGAAGAAAAAGGGAAAAAGGTAGGATTTAGGGGTTGGGGAGGAGAGGGGAAGGGAAGGGAAGGGAAGGGGAAGAGAGGTTAGGGTAGGGGGTAGGAAACTGCCTGGGGAAGGCCTTGATGTGTCGCTGTGTGGAAATTGCAATTAGCTACCCCCCCCCCCCCTTGCACGCGCTGTCTGCACATACGCACGTGGATTATAAAATCTGGCATGTATGTGTGCGCGGCCCACATATTTTTTAACATGCGCACATGGACGTGCGTGTGCATTTTTAAAAATCTACACCTAAATGTATTCTTTGTTCTTCTGTTTATTGAAAAGGATATTGGAGAGATACCCTTTCTGGAAATAGTATTTAATGGTAATGATTTGGAAGAACTGAAAAAAATCACAGTGAACCTGCATGATGGATTAGGGCCGACTGACAAACAAAAGAGTAGAAAATTGCCTGGACCAGATTGATTACACCTCAGAGTTCCCATAGAGCTCCAAAAATGAAATTACAAATCTATTACTACCTATTTGTAACTTATCATTAAAACTGTTTATTGTACCTGAAGTTTGGCGGGTGCCCAATGTAACACTGATCTTTAAAAAGAGCTCAAGGGTTATCTGGGAAACAATAGACTGATGAGTCTTACTTCAGTGCCAGGAAAATTTGTAGAAACTATTCTAAAGAATAGAATCATGGAATATACAGAATATACAGAAATATATGATTTAATGGGACACAGCCAGCAAAAGGGAAGTCTTGTCTCACCAATTTGCTACATTTTTGAAGGGGTTATTAAGCATGTGGCTAATGGTGATCCAATGGATATAGTGTATTTGGATTTTTAGAAGATGTTTTACAAAGTTCCCTATGAGAGACTCCTTAAAAAAATAAAAAGATATGGGATAGGAGGCAATGTCCTAATGTGGATTGCAAACTGGTTAAAAGATAGGAAACAGAGAAGGAATAAATAGAGCAAGATTAACAGAGGGTACCTCAGGGATCTGTATTGGGGCTGGTACTTTTTAATATATTTATAAATGATGTGGACAAGTAAATGATGAGTTAGATTTCAAATTTGCAAATGACACAGTAGTGAAATCACAAGCAGATTGTGAGAAATTGAAGGAAGACCTTGCAAGACTGAGAGATTGGGTATCAAAATGGCAGATGAATGTTAATGTGGACAAGTGCAATGTGATACACATAGGGAAAAGTAACACACACTGTAGTTACATAATGTTAGGTTCCAAATTATGAATTACCACCAAAGAAAAGTATATAGGCACCACAGTGGTCAATATTTTGAAATATTAGATTCAGTGTACAGCAATGGTCAAAAAAGCAAACATAATGTTTGGAATAATTAGGAAATTAATAGAGAATAAAATAAGAATGTAATAATACCTCTATATCACTCCATGGTGAGACATACCTAGAGTACTGTGTACAAATCTGGTCTCCGCATCTCAAAAAAGATATAGCTGATCTGGAAAAGGTACAGAGAAGGGTAGCCAAATGATAAAGGGGAGGAAAGGATAAATTTGGGGTGTTCAGCTTGACAAAGAGACAGCTGAGAGATGATATGATAGAAGACTATTAAATTATGAGTGGAATAGGATGGTAAATGTGAATTGGTTATTTAATCTTTCAAAAAATACAAAAACTATGGGATATTCCATGCAGATGGTAAATAGCACATTTAAAACAATTTGGAGACAATTCCTTTTCACTCAGCGCACAATTTAGCTCTGGAATTCATTGCCAGAGGATGTGGTAAAGGCAGCTAGATAGATTTAAAAAGGTTTGGGCAAAGCCTTAGAGAAATCCATAAACTGTTATTAACCAGAAAGACTTAGGGAAAAAACACTACTTACCCGTGGGCGTCAGCAGCATGGGATAAATATATTGCATGGAATCTTGCCTTGTACTTGTGACCTGGATTGGCCAATGTTGGAAACATGATACTGGGCTTGATGAAATGTTAGTCTGACACAGTATGGCAATTCTTGTGTTCTTATATTATAAGACATTTCAGCGAACACTACTAATGAGTCAATAATTTCATCCCTGCCTGCAACCTTCCCCGGAACCTCTCTCTCCTGCCTACCTCTCCCCGATTGCCTCTCCCCTGCTGAGCTGCTCGCCCTCACCTTCTCCCCTCTTTTTTTCTCCCTCTCTCACAGACGCTGACACCCATGAGCCAAACCGACGGTAGAGACGGCGCTCCGCCCCCACGGTCGACGCCTGTGACGTCACAGGAGCGCGCCGGGGGGCATAAAAGAGCGCCGAGCCGTCCGGAAGTTCGTGCCCCCACCGCTGCCTCGAGGATCACCGGAGGCCCTTTGCTCCACGCCTGCCGCATCCTGCCTGCTCTACCTCCCGGTCCCTGCCTGCAACCTCCCCCGGAACCTCTCTCTCCTGCCTACCTCTCCCCGATTGCCTCTCCCCTGCTGCTCTGCTTGCCCTCACCTTCTCCCCTCTTTTTTTCTCCCTCTCTCACAGACGCTGACGCCGACGAGCCGAACCGACGGTAGGAACGGCGCTCCGCCCCCATGGTTGACGCCTGTGACGTCAAAGGAGCGCGCCGGGGGGCATAAAAGAGCGCCGAGCCAGCCGGAGGCACCGTGCGCCGGCGGGGCACGCTGAAGGGGCGCGACAAAGGGGCATGCCCCTTTATTCGCCCCTTCGTTCGCACTAGAAAGAAGCAGACCAGCCCACATAACCTCTCCTCTCACAGATTCAAACATGGACCAGGACAGACCCGAAAGAAAACCAATCCAGATCTGCTGCAATCATGGTAAGTATAGCCGTTCACTCCCTCACACAAAATACACAACATACAAATCAAACAACTACAAGGAAACAAAATTGGCTAACACAAACAACCTCATTCAAATCAAAACAAACAACTACGTTAATGCAAGCAAATTATTAATGCTAACATTTTTATTAGTCAACGCACAGTCAATTGCCAAAAAGTTCCCCGTAATCACAGACCTATTATTCGACACTAAACCAAATTTCATAGCGATAACTGAATCCTGGCTGAAAAAATCCGATACAGTCATAAAAAATCAATTAGCATACAGAAATTATGATATTTTTTCAATCCCCAGAATAAATAAAAGATGTGGTGGATTGCTGTTGATAATCGAAAAACAATTCAACTGTAAATTAAAATCCATCTCGCCACCGACTAACCATGAAATTGCCATCTTTGAAACTCATAGCCTCCAAATCTGCCTCTTACATTGTCCACCCGGTTTACTAGAATTAAATATCTCACCATTAATTGAATTCCTCACAGCTCACCTAGATACGGCAAAACCCACCATAGTACTAGGAGATTTCAATCTACACATGGATAAAATACCCCCCTCTAATACCTGCCAGACACTATTAGATGCTATGAATGCACTCGGTTTTCAGCTAATCACAGACAAACCCACACACAGGGCCGGACATGCACTTGACCTCACATTCATAAACACTAACCACCTTGAAGAAAAAAGCACTAGTTACACACAAATCCCATGGTCAGATCACCTCCTCATTAAAACCACATTAGCAGTTACAAAAGTAATGGAAAATCCAAAAAAGAAACCAATGGTAATCACTTATCACCCCCCATTTAACACTGAAACGCTAAAAGACAAACTACAAGATGAACTTAAATCTTTTAATCATCCTGACTGTACTACAGCAACAACAGCCTGGTTCAACCTGACTAGAAAGTTAGTGGATAACATAAACCCCCAAAAAACCATAATCGCAAAAGAACCAAAACAAAAAAACCCATGGTACACGAAACATATTGAGGAACTAAAACAAAAACTTAGGAAAATAGAGAAAATCTGGCAAAACCACAAATCGGTCGACCACCTGACACAATATTGAAAACAACTAGCCTTCTACAAAAAAACAATTCTCGAAGCCAAAAAAACTTACTTTAGCACAAAGATAGAAAAACACATGAATAACCCCAGAACTCTATTTAAAATAGTTGATAATCTTACCAAAGACAACACAAACTCACCAGAGAATATACCCGAAAACAGATGCAATGAAATAGCTAGATTCTTCAATGACAAAATTGAGACACTGAGAAACAAAATAACTATGACACCCAAACAAGAGATTAAAATGTGTAAAAGAGACGTTACACCATGGTCCAAATTTGTTGAAATAACTGACTACCAGGTTGAGAACATGATCAAGAAACTAAATCCCGCCCCACACCAATTAGATTCATTACCCATAATAGAAATCAAAAAGCTTACTGAAATCACCACTCCTACTTTTACAAAAATCATAAACTACTCCCTAGAAGAAGGATACGTGCCAGACACACTGAAAGGAGCAATCATCAAACCAATAATCAAAAAGAAAAATATGGACCTCCAAATACTAGCAAACTACAGACCAGTGCCAAACCTACCTCTAATGGCCAAGTTAATCGAAAAAACAGTACAAACACAGCTATCTGAACACTTAGATAATAACAATATCCTTTACCCATCCCAACACGGTTTCCGTAAGCACTATAGTACTGAAACACTCCTACTTGCACTAACAGATAATATACTAAGAGGGTTCGACAACGGAAAACAATATATTCTAATATTACTAGATTTATCAGCAGCTTTTGACACAGTGAATCACACAATACTAATCAAAAGGCTTGAAGAAATAGGTCTTCAAGACAAAACAATCAAATGGTTCAGATCATACCTAAATAACAGAACTTTTCAAGTTCAAATTAAAAACACGCTATCCGACAAGATTACCTTGAAAACAGGAGTCCCACAAGGGTCAGCCCTATCCGCTACGCTGTTCAACATATATCTTCTACCCCTTTGCCATCTCCTCGCTGGACTTGGAATCATACACTACATCTACGCTGACGACATCCAGTTAATTCTACCAGTCGACGAAACTATTGAAAAAACAATAGGCCTAGCCACGATGTATTTGGAAATAATAAAACAACTTCTAAACCAAATGGAGCTAATAATCAACATTGATAAAACCGAATTTATACACTTAGAAAGGAAAAGCATGAATATTACACAAACTCCAATATTTCTCAATAACAACCAACAAATTGACTTAGCAAAGAAAGTTCGCAATCTCGGAGTAATAATTGACAATGAACTAAACCTCAAACAACACATATCTTTAAAGGTTAAGGAAGGATATGCTAAACTCATGATTCTAAGAAAACTGAAACCATTACTTTCCTTACCAAACTTTCGTACTGTACTTCAATCTTTGATTTTCGCCAGCACAGACTATTCTAATGCCTTGCTACTAGGCCTACCCAACACTACAGTAAGACCACTACAGATTCTACAAAATGCTGCAGCAAGAATTCTCACTGGAAAAAACAAAAGAGACCACATAACAGATACTCTCGCCACCCTACATTGGCTTCCCATAGAACAAAGAATACAGTTCAAAGCACTGTGCTTAATACACAAACTCATCCACGATGATAAAGCAGAAAGGCTGAACACAGCACTTAGAGTACATGTCCCACACAGAAATTTAAGGTCAGCAAACAGAGCAGTCCTTCCCATTCCTTCTGTGAAGACCGCAAGACTTACCCAAGTGAGGGAGCGAGCTTTGTCGCTAGCCGGTCCCATATTATGGAACTCCATGTCCCTTGACCTTAGACGCCAGAGCAATCACAAACATTTCAAAACACAGCTCAAAACCTGGCTTTTCATACAAGCCTTCAAGAAAGAAAAGTGATGCAGGCAATTAAGCAAAGATATGCGGCATAAAGCACCGAATGCCTAATTTAACACTCCTTACTGAAGTAGCTCATTCTTTTTAACTGTAGGCAACCTTCAGGACACATTACTATGAAACACTCCTTCCCCCAAATAAACTCCTTTTTGTTACCGAATAATAATGGCACCACCTATGTAATGTACGACCCATATTTTTTGTTATAGGTGCCCTATTGTAAACCGGTATGATGGTGAATAACTTAATGACGGTATATAAAAACTCTTAAATAAAATAAATAAATAATGCATTAAATAATATGAAACAAAAAGAAACAAAAATGAGTATACCTAGGCCCAATGCTGGGGCAAGACAAAGGCCAGGACAAATCACAGGGACCCAGGCCTAGACTAGGCCCAAGCCTGAGTCCTAGTCTGGAAGCCCATTAGTAAGCATTCCAACATCTTCTTTTCTTGATTCGTTGACTTAAACTGATGTCCTATGCCTGAAGGATGTACCATAGTGACATTGCTGTGATGCCTTTCTCTGGTGCAGATGTCACCATTTTGATTTATGGCCTGGACCTGGTCACCTAGGTCCAGATCTGGGCCCAACACCAGAGCCACACTGAGGATGGGTCCCAGTTGTAGAGACCCAGGCCTAGGGCCTAGGCCTTTTAATCCAGCCCAA
Organism: Rhinatrema bivittatum; assembly: GCF_901001135.1. Taxonomy (NCBI): domain Eukaryota; kingdom Metazoa; phylum Chordata; class Amphibia; order Gymnophiona; family Rhinatrematidae; genus Rhinatrema; species Rhinatrema bivittatum. The sequence continues at coordinate 152,986,305 of NC_042615.1, forward strand.
CACCAGGGCCAAGCTAAGACTGGGTCCAATTGCCAAGGCTTAGGCCTAGGTCTAGGCCTAGGCCTGAGGCAGGTTCCCAGTTACTGAGACCCCAGCATAGGCCTGGGAGCCAGACTTCCAACATCTTCTTTGATTGATCTGGTGACTACAAAAGATATCCTCCACCTGGAAGATATGCGGCACTGATGTTGGTGAAGTGTATTCTTCTGGAGCAGATTATACCATTTTGTTGTATGGCTGTACATGTTTATGGCCTAGGTTTGGGCCTAAACTTGGGCCTCGGCTACCGAGACTTATACTTAGGCTGGGCTGTGGCATTGGGTCTAGGCCCATGCCTGGGCTTTGGTAACTGGGACCTGGTCATGGCAGGCCATGGCAGAGAGCCCAGACAAAGGCCTAGGATTTAAGCCTTGGCTAGTCCCAGTGTCATACCCAGGGCTAGAACTAAGGCCTAGCCCTCAATGATCAGGACCCATCTTCGGGCCCAGATACATTGTTAGCCTAGGCTCAGGTTCAGATCTTGGAGACTGGGACCCTGCCTCTGCCATTCCCTAGCATTGCATCTAGGATTAGACTTAGACCTTAGGCCCTTGCTTCAACAACCAGGTTCTGGGCTCACCAAGGCCTGGGCATGGGGCCTCATCCTCAACGTCCTGAACCCTGTCTCAGTCAGGTCCTAGTGTTGGACTCTGGTCTAGATCTTGGACCCTTAGCAATCAAGGCCCAGCCTCAGGTCAGACTGCAGCATTTGGTGCAAGCCTAGGCCCAGGCCCAGTCTTCAGTGACCCTGCTAGATTTGGGCCTCCATTTTCTTATACAATATAATTAATGGTGTATTTTATTATTGACTTCAGTGTAAAAGAAAAAATGAACAGCATGAATAAATGAATATATTTTTTTTATTCTAAAACTGACACAAAATGAAGCACCCACGAAATGAACCAATGAACCAAATTGAATTTGTTGAGGCTGTACATCATTACCCATTGGGGGAATTTAATGTACAGGTACCATAGATGAACATCAGAGTCTCCTTCTTTTACAGTTTCTATAACACCTTTAAACTATATCAGTCACCCCAGTAGGAAGGACAGCTGTCATCCAAGCCTGTTTACAATTAACAGCTTTATTATCTTCAGCTAGGATTGTCTGGTTGGATATCATCCCAAGACAAAATATGGAAAAATCTAAAGGGCATGAAAAAGATGGAGCCTAGAAGAAAATGAGCACATTGAATGATATCTAAATGTATTTATGGAGACAAGCAATGGATGTTGAAATAGGCTATGATTAAAGAATAGGGATGTACAACCCCAAGATTGTCAGTTTGATTTGTTTTTTTGTTTTGGGTTTTCTGTTTTTTGTTTATTTGGACCATTTAATTTTTTTTCAGTTTGGTTTATTAGCCAAGCCAAAAAAAACCCTGCACTGAACAAGTAAATAAATCCAAACCAAAAAATAACTCAAACCTATAGAAAAAAGAGCCTCTGGAAGCCCTTTCATGGTCTTCCCAGGACAAAAGGTTGCCCATGCTCAGCACCAAAGTCTAAGACTAGGCAGGGCCTAGCGCCAAGGCCTAGGCCAGGCTGAAGCTCTCCCCCTCCCATACAGGACCCAATTTCCCCGCTTCCTGGATCTTACTGTAAATAGGCAGGTCAAGGCCTAGTCTCTCCTGCTTGGGTCCCAGCACTTTAAAAATGGCAAGTCCAACTGAAAGACAGTGTGGAAGGAATGTACTTTGGCACCTTACTCTAGTTTGGCTGACATTTTGATGAACGGCCGTAGAAATTTACAGCTGTACATTCAAATTGCACTGGCCGCATTGGTGGAAGGCGCCAAAATGACATCACTTTGATGGCGTCTTCCAGGTAGAAAGTGCCATTTTTAAAGTGCCACATCTATTTTTAAAGTGCCACATCTCTCTGTTTAGAGCAAAATCCAGGAAAGAAGTAAATGGGGGTCAGTGTGGGAGTTCCTTTGGTCCAGCATTGTTACAGAAGAGGAACACCCTGGCCTTGGCTTAGGCCTTGATATAGGGACCAGCCCAGCATTAGACCTGGCCCAGACTTAGGCCTTGTAGACCCAGTCTGGCCTGGGCCTAGGCCTTAGCACAGAACCTGGCCTAGAGCTAGGCCTCAGCACCAGGCCTTGCTTTGTGCTAGGTCTCAGCACTAGTCCTTGGCAGTTTTTCAGCTGGGAAGAGCCAACCAGGGCCACTTGAGGCCTGTTTTTTGTTTGGTTTTTTTTTTTTTAATGCTACAAAAATACCCATTCAAAATGGCCTCATTTGTTGCATTTTTGGTATTCGTTATCAATGAATGCACATCTCTGTTACAGAATTTAGCTGCTGAGTTTCTCTGGTAGGCTTCAAGCACAGTACTAATTTGTTCATATAGCTGCATCTATCTAGCAGTGTCACGATTGTGAGCCTTTGTGCTGTGTCGTGGTTGATGCAGCCAAGTAGATAAACCCACAACGCCCATGCTGACAGCTAGCAGACACACCCTGGCCTGGGACTGTGCTGGACCTTTATCTGTACCAGTCTTGTTCCCCACAGGATAAACCTTTGGGTTCCAGGGATCAGCAGGACTTAGGTGAGAATCCTCGTGGGTGGACACAAGGAGAGATCCAGAACTGGGCTGAGGTCAGGGCAGATAGCGGATGAACAGTTACCAGATTCAGGCTGAGGATCAGGGTAGGTGGCAAGCAAACAGTTACCAAAGCCAGGCCGAGGGGCAGGACAGGCAGCGAGCAAAGCATTGTCAACTTAGGTCTGTAGCAAAAATCAGAGGCAGGCAACTGGCAACAGAGTGGTCAGGGTCCATCGAAGAGGTCAGGATCAGGAGATCAGGCAAGTGGAGGACTGGAATGAGACAAGGTAGGGGACAGTAAGACGGCAAGGCTAGAACTGGAGCAAGGCAGTCTGGGCAAGACAGGCAGGAACAAGAGCAAGGCAGGAGCAAGGCAGGAGCAAGAACAAGGATACAGACATGCAGGAAGCAATATGCACTGCAAGAACTGCAGGAGGACCTGTTGCCGAGGCGAGGTGTTGCTGTGGAGCTCTTACTAAAATAGCTCTGCAGAACTGATGTCATCTGGAGGCGCCGAGATTGGTTCCCGTTGCATGGCCTATTTAGGAAGTGAGTGCACATGCCTAAGAGGAGTGGTAACGGTGGCATGGATGCTGCGAAGAGGCTGGTCAACATGTTGGGACAGCATGGAAGCTGCAAGGTTGCTCTTTTGCATCCGGGGTGAGTGCAGCCGACCACAGGACCATCCCTCGACTGGTTAATTATTACAAGCAGGCTACACATGGAACCTAGAAAGAAAGCAGCAGTGGAATCTGTGTGGCAGGCTGCAATTACAGTAATATCTAGAAATCCTAATTGAATTGCAGGCACTAGGAGGTCAGATTTTCAGGCAAAAGCTATGTGATATGACATGGGAAGAGAAGGGTGCCGGTGGTGAACTACTCAGGGAAGGTTGAAGGATGGTAGTAATCCTGGCCTGGTTGAATTTCACTTGGAAAAATTTATATCAGGTCACACTTAAAGGCAACAGCAGAGATAGGTCAGAAAACATATTTTCTCCCAACAACTGGGCTGATAAAGCTCACATTATTTCACAAAAGTACAAACTCAGCATCTCAGGATATCAGCACTTTGGGAGTTGTGACAAACTTGATCCAATTATCATTCACATATTCTGCCACTCAGGTTATGTCAATGAACAGCATATTTTAAAAAACTCATTTTGAAGGTCATTTTTTTAAAAGTTGTTCAAGAAGCTTTTTCAACCAATCACAATATTAAGGTATCTCATTGGAGAGGGCTCAGTCCAGTTATTGCCCATACAACATCAGCCTAATAAACTATGCTGGAGTAGAAACAATTCATTCCAAAAATACTCACTTATTAAGCCTAATATATATAAGAAAGATATAAAAGAACACTACTAAGAATGTGATAGTGGAAGAAACCCAAACTTAAATAAGAAATCTTTTAATAGAATGCCATTTCATTTCAGAATTTAATCCTCATGGTTCTACAGTATCTAATGTACAAATTTAAGTTTGCTCTAGGAAAGACAGGAGACTTTCTCTGATACCACCTGAGCTGTATGCTTGCCCATGATCAATCACAAAGGAATGTAAATCCTCAAAACTGTGTCAGGAAATCATACAATGAGCTACCATCGGCACTTCCAATTTCCTAGTGTGTAAACAGCTCTTGCGTTCAATCAATCTTGTGCGCAGTTTTCATTTAGTCTTGCCAGCAAACAGTAAAGGGAGAGAACATTGTATGACATAAATAACAAAGCTAGAGTTACAATTGCTGAAATGATACAGAGGGAAAAACCTGCCAGACTTAAAAGATGAGGTAATGCACATGTATCCAGCTTTTGTGGACACAGAGATCATTGTCAACATTTGAAGTGAGAATGTTTTTGTGATAAAGTATCAGATAAAGCAGAGTGAAGGGATCTCAAATCTGCAGAGACAATCATGTTGTGCAAATTTCTGCCATAGGACAATGCAAGCAAAGGAGGTTCAGAGAAAACAACATGCATGCCTAGCACTTCCCAGCATTTAATATTGCCAAATCTTGGAGAATGTTGTGAAAATGGAAAAACAAAAGTAATCTATGTATTATCAGAGACAGGAGCCTGTAGTGTAAGATGGGAGTCATCGTCAGAATACAGGGCACATTTAAAGCTCTCAGTCTTTTCACCTATGCAGGGTATCCACGCCTCAGAAACCTCAGCTTTATTTCTTCTGTTTTTGTCTTGTATTCCACAATAGTACAACACAATCTTCTCAAATTAAAAAATTGACCAACAGGGAGATTCAGCTTAAAAGACATGCATGACAACTAAAAACAACAAGTTGTTGTGTTTGGTTGAGATAAAGCTACAGGTAGAACATGAAATCTGTGAAGTCAAAATGGAAACCATTTAGGGGTCATAAACCAATGAAAATGTAACATTTTTGTCACAAGTGTTGAATCACTGGTGGAAAGCAAGAAGTTCAGAGATAGTACAAAGCATTTTAGAAAGCTAATAGTACACTTGAACAAATAAAAAGAGATACCACTACAAGAAAGATGAAAGCAATATTACTTCTCTGCAATTTTTTGTTGAGATCCCACCTACAATAATATATTCAATTATGGAGTCCACATCTATAAAAAAATATTGATAAGGTAGAGGCAATTCAAGGAAGGGCCTGAAAATGATGTATAGCTTGTACTATAAAGTCATGCATAGAAAGACTTGAGTAGTTAAACATGTATTCTCTAGAAGAAAGAAGACAAAGAAAAGATAGGATACAAATATTTAAATATCTAGCAAGCTTAAAAAATGACCTGTGTAAGAAGAGATGGTTCTGTGGGGGCAACATGGCTTTAGCATATTTATTTTTATTTATTTATTTATTTAATAGCTTTTATATACCGATAACTATTTGCAAATCATATCAGTTTACAAGAAACAGTAACGTTTACATGGAACAAATGTTAACAGTAGAGTAATAAAAGACAGCGGTCAAGTGTAAATAAAAAGAGTTAGGAGAATAGCTTTAACATATCTGTGTAGACTATGTAGAAGTGGTGGCATATATATTAGGGATGTGCAGAGGATACGGATTCGTCCAATTCGGTATTTGTATTCGTCAGTGGGCAAATAAGTTGCATTCGTTCAATGGCGACCCCGATACGTTGATACATGCATTCGTTTTCCGGTTCCCATTAAAATCAATGGGGGAAGTATTTTCTGCCTATTTTTGGCTGCAGAATTGGGGTTTTATTATCAATTTTGATGAAACATCTGGGGAGCTATCATCAGAACAAGAAAAGAGCTCCAAGGTACTTAGACTGTGGCAAAGTGGCACCAAAGTGGTATGAATAGCCTAAGGTACTTTAAAGGGGCAAAGGAGTACCAGGAGTGACAAGAAGAGTGCTTTAATAGAGGTGCAAAGCAGCAGTGAGAGGGTCAAAAACACACTACAGCTTCAAAATAGAGCACCGATAACAGATGCATGAACCCTCGAAGGCAGCACGACAGGCAAAGTGGCAAGACAAGTGGCAACAACATCCTACAGCACAATGAAGAGGGAACATAGCAAGCAGAAACACTAGCACCAACACACTGAGCAACCATGATAGTGGCAAGAACACCACAAGGAGTTGAATGAGTCATCTGGTATATGGCAGCAAGGCACAGAGGCAGAGGGTAGATACAAGCTGGTTATACCCGGGGAGAGTTCCCTTTCCTTTGTGCAGGAAAAGGCTCCCTAGAATGGGTTCGTGCCTAGAATGGGGTGTTTCCGTTGGTATCTAGTGAGTTCTCGCTGGTCTTTTAAAAATCTGGTGGAGTTAGCAGATATAGAATTTTCAAGGCTGAGACGGAGGAAGTTTCCATGTAAACAGCAGTTCAACATGGGTCAGAGGATATTTACAGACTGGCTACACCCGGAGAGAGTTCCCTTTCCTTTGAGCCGGGAAGGGCTCCCCGGAATGGGCTGGCCCCTAGAGTGGAGCACGGGCCTTCAAAGCGTGGTGACATGGAGGAGGCTCACTGTGAACAGCAGTTCAACATGGGTCAACAGGTACTAAGAGATAGGCTGCAACACCGGGGAGAGTTCCCTTTCCTTTGAGCAGGAAAGGGCTCCCTGGAATGGGTTGGCCCCTAGAGTGTATAATGGTACAAATTGTTAGGATTTAAGCATTTGCAAACAGATCATGACTTCATAAGCAAGACGGAGGAAGTTCTCTTCTCTGTCCTGAAACTAAAGAAAACTATTTGTTTTATTTAAGGATCCATGCTGTGAAGGATTACTAGTTTAATTGCCAGAGACTGAAGTTTCCCTTTGCAACGAGGGTTCAGCTGTTAGGACTGTACATAAGGCCTGGATGGAGAGGCACAGCAATCGAGGTCAAACCCTTGTAGGGACATAAGGAACCATGCATTTGGAAATTCAAAACAGGGGTTAAAACATGGCTCTTTAAAATGGCCTACCCTGATCCGGTTCCCACATAGTTCTCCTGCTCCCTCTACTCCTTCAGAGAAAGAGCCATTGTCATTAACGTACTCATAGCCTTCTCCTTTATTCCTTTTAATTATCCTCTGTTTTGTCTCCCATTTCGCTGCACCTCCTTATATACCCCCTTTATTTCCCCTATACCCCCTTCCCCTGTCCTCAAACCCTCCTTTTTCCCTATAGCAACCATTTATACCCCATTTTATTTACCCCCTCTGCTTTCCTTTAGCCCTTACTTTTCCCTATAGTAACCCTGCTAGTCTATACATAGTTGCCTTTCTGAATGTATAATTTTTAATGTCATATATAGTGTCTCCTGTATGTACTAGTTAAAGATAATGTATATTATTGTATATAATACTTTTTGTTATTATTGTATATAATACTTTTTGGAGTTTATAATTTATATAAGGTTATCCACAGTGGATAAGGTTACACACTTTCCCTTATTGAGTATATAATTTGCAATGCTACTTATTATGTTTCCTCTGTTGTTTTCCATTAGGTACTGTTCCTTTTCTCCTCTTCCTGTTTTTCCCTCTCTTCTCTTGCCCCTTCTCTCTTCCTATCTGCAGTGTCAGGCCAGCCCAGGGATTCTGGGAGACGCGGCAAGGAGACGCCGTGGCAGCAAGCTGTCCCTCAGACCTGTAGGGAGTCGCCACACAAGTAGAGAGGGTGGAGCGAGGGCAAAGAGCAGGCATGGACGCAACATTAACCTGCATTTGTGCATGCCTTTTCTACAGGCAAAATTTATTCCTAATGAAGGAAGGAGTTTTTACATGCAGAAAATATGCGTACCTCAAGGACAGTAATACTTAGCACCCTTGCAAGGAAAACCCATGCAAATGAGGGCATTACGTATTACTTCCTGATGCAGAGAGACTGCATCAGGCAAGCACACCTTCTTAGTGCTAGAAACTTAATGCCTGGGTCAAGGTTGGAGTTAAGTTTTCAGCGCTAAAGAAAAAATAATAAAAAAGAGGAAAAATATCTGAATGGGTAAATGGCAGCAGATGTATAACCGGCTAACTTTAGGTCAGCCAAACAGCCCAACCAGAGTTAACCACAGAAGGTAACTGGCTAACTCTGAATATCAGAGTTATCCAGTTATCTTATGCAGCTATCTCTACTTCTCCCCAGCATGTCTGCCTCCTGACTTATCCCACTAAATTCTAGCTGGGTAACAAGTTTCTGGGCTAGAATTTAACAAGATTTAACATGTAAACCGAGGTGATGTTTCGACTAACATTGGTATAGAAGACTCTTTAAATAAATAAATAAATAAATAAATAAATAAATAAATAAATAAATACAACTCACAATAACTTAAACTTCAAAGGACCATAGATAAAACAGGGTATATTGTGAAACATTTCGCCGATACACATACCTCGAATGCAGAGCCACATTTAAATAGCAAGGAGAGCGGACAGAGTAGACAGATGCAAGAATTTAAAGGGACTAAAAAGCTGACCAATGCCGAAGCACCAGCTCAGATAGGCTGCAGCCAATCATGGATTGAATTAAGAACATAAGAACATAAGAAAATGCCATACTGGGTCAGACCAAGGGTCCATCAAGCCCAGCATCCTGTTTCCAACAGTGGCCAATCCAAGCCATAAGAACCTGGCAAGTACCCAAAAACTAAGTCTATTCCATGTAACCATTGCTAATGGCAGTGGCTATTCTCTAAGTGAACTTAATAGCAGGTAATGGACTTCTCCTCCAAGAACTTATCCAATCCTTTTTTAAACACAGCTATACTAACTGCACGAACCACATTCTCTGGCAACAAATTCCAGAGTTTAATTGTGCGTTGAGTAAAAAAGAACTTTATCCGATTAGTTTTAAATGCGCCCCATGCTAACTTCATGGAGTGCCCCCTAGTCTTTCTACTATCCGAAAGAGTAAATAACCGATTCACATCTACCCGTTCTAGACCTCTCATGATTTTAAACACCTCTATCAAATCCCCCCTCAGTCGTCTCTTCTCCAAGCTGAAAAGTCCTAACCTCTTTAATCTTTCCTCATAGGGGAGTTGTTCCATTCCCTTTATCATTTTGGTAGCCCTTCTCTGTACCTTCTCCATCGCAATTATATCTTTTTTGAGATGCGGCGACCAGAATTGTAAACAGTATTCAAGGTGCGGTCTCACCATGGAGCGATACAGAGACATTATGACATTTTCCGTTTTATTCATCATTCCTTTTCTAATAATTCCCAACATTCTGTTTGCTTTTTTGACTGCTGCAGCACACTGCACCGATGATTTCAATGTGTTATCCACTATGACACCTAGATCTCTTTCTTGGGTTGTAGCACCTAATATGGAACCCAACATTGTGTAATTATAGCATGGGTTATTTTTCCCTATATGCATCACCTTGCACTTATCCACATTAAATTTCATCTGCCATTTGGATGCCCAATTTTCCAGTCTCACAAGGTCTTCCTGCAAGTTATCACAATCTGCTTGTGATTTAACTACTCTGAACAATTTTGTGTCATCTGCAAATTTGATTATCTCACTCGTCGTATTTCTTTCCAGATCATTTATAAATATATTGAACAGTAAGGGTCCCAATACAGATCCCTGAGGCACTCCACTGTCCACTCCCTTCCACTGAGAAAATTGCCCATTTAATCCTACTCTCTGTTTCCTGTCTTTTAGCCAGTTTGCAATCCACGAAAGGACATCGCCACCTATCCCATGACTTTTTACTTTTCCTAGAAGCCTCTCATGAGGAACTTTGTCAAACGCCTTCTGAAAATCCAAGTATACTATATCTACCGGTTCACCTTTATCCACATGTTTATTAACTCCTTCAAAAAAGTGAAGCAGATTTGTGAGGCAAGACTTGCCCTGGGTAAAGCCATGCTGACTTTGTTCCATTAAACCATGTCTTTCTATATGTTCTGTGATTTTGATGTTTAGAACACTTTCCACTATTTTTCCTGGCACTGAAGTCAGGCTAACCGGTCTGTAGTTTCCCGGATCACCCCTGGAGCCCTTTTTAAATATTGGGGTTACATTTGCTATCCTCCAGTCTTCAGGTACAATGGATGATTTTAATGATAAGTTACATGATGACAGAAAGACTAAAGGTAATTAAACAAAATATTGCCATTCTATTTCATTGTTTAAAACTTTAGGAGCAAGGCAATCCAATCTGTAAATCCATTTTTGTTCTCTGTGGATAAGCATTTCAGAAAAATTGCCCCCCCCCCCGGGGAAGGAAGAGGCAACACGTCAATCACAAAGGTCCGCTTCAGAGTGCGCTGAAGCCAACCAATGGGATACTAAAGGAGAGGTGCCAAGGCCAGTTCTAATACTCGACCGATGTTCAATGATCCATGTCCAGACCGGGCGAGTGGTTTTCCTACATACAATTTGTGGCTTGGACAAGTAATTACATAAATCACTCCCTTGGATTGGCATATGGTGCAAAAATTCAAAAAATACCATTTATGAGAGACGGGTTGTTCAAAAATTGTCATAGGTAAAACATGGGGACAAACCAAACAATGTACACATGGTAGGTGACCAGAAAATTGTACAGAGTCAGACAAGATTGTACTACCCAGCTGTGAATGAATCAATATGTCTTTAAGGTTTCTACCCTGACGAAAGGTGAATCTCAATGGGCAATCAAAGATCTTATGTAGAGATAGGACCGACCAATGTCGACTTATGATAGCTGTCAAATCTCGCGCATGAATAGAGAAAGGCAAAATAGAATTTATACACCCATCTGAAGAGCAAACTTGAGAGGTGAAGAGTAAATCCTGATTAGAGTAGAGGGCACATTTAAAAGCCTTACAAAGAACACATTGAGGGTACCCTCTCTCCCCAAACCTAGACATCATCTGCTTAGCAAGTCAGATCTCAAAGAACAGAGCTGTCTTAGTCTGAACAATTGACCCACAGGTATATTCATCCTTAAGACAGAAGGATGATGACTATCAAATCCCAATGTATTCCTGTCTGTTTCCTTTTGAAAAATAGATTTCACAAAGGTTCCCGAATCAAGTGTTACCATAATGTCAAAAAAGGCAATCTTCAAGGGATCAATGGAGAAATTAAATTGTAGATGTTTATTGTAACTATTAAGCCAGTCTAAGAACAGAAAAAACTGAATATCAGTCCCCGTCCAAATAAAAATAAAATTCACCAGCTGTTTTTCTTACTGGCCAAATTTGGGATGAGTTGGTAACTCTAATCACTCCTTGTTCTATTAGGTCCTCAATCACTTTTTTCAATACCTTCTTGGCTTCAGTGGAATAACTGTATTGTTTCTGAGATGGAACAGGTTCTCCAACTATTTTTTCACAGGCATCAATTTTGCTATAATCAATAGTTTTGATTGACCAGAGAGTAGGGAATTTCTTTTCCCAATATTATCTCTCTTCTGTGGATGTGATCCCACATACCTTAGTAAGGTCATCTCCATCATCTATCTGTTTGACAGGGAAACAGGAATCCTGAGAACTAATCAGTCAGATGAATTGATTGGCAAGATCCACCACACAGAATTGTCTCTTTAACCAAGCCACCCAATATCACCCTGCATTTCAGAGTTATGGACCATAGTGCCAAAAAATTGAGTGCCTGCTATGGAAACAGGAACCTTTCCTCACAAAGCTCCATAAGAATTGTACCCTTGGAAGATTTGTAATTGGATTTGCTTAATTGTACTGATACCTAGGGTTTGTTACAAATCAGTGTGATTGTTGTGCCATTGTCTTTCAAAGCACTGATTCTCATGTCTTTTCTGAGAGCTACCCTGGGCCTATCACCAAGATACCGTTACAATGTCACAATTGGCTCCAGCTTCCTTCTGTTGTTGTTGGGTGACTTTCAGGTGTTTCAGGTCAGTCTTACTTCTTGTCCTGGAGCTTTTGCTCTTAAAAATCAGAAGAATTACTGACACCATCCACTGGAGTTTACTTATTGTAAATCAGCTGCAAGGCTCAGGCTATCAGAATGAATGTGAGTTTCTCATTCCAATAGGTGATATCCTCTCCATGCAATTTCAGGATTGTTTGAGATGTCTCCTGTGTATCACTGTGTATCACTGTCCCTTTAGAAGGGTCATTCTGCCATTGCTTTAAGGGAGGATATAACCTATCCTTTACCTCCTCCTTTGGCTTGGCCACTAGATTAGACTAGTTTCCACCTTCCTTTATTACTGATTGTTATTTCATAAATGTCCACTGCTGCAACAATATCTAGAGCTGCTACACTGGACTTTTTTCACCTTTTTGGTGTTTCCCTTTCACATATGGAATGTCTATGCACAGACATTCTGGAGTGCAGTTTACATCCTGCAGAATTTTTATTGTACTCAACTCTATGGAGTAGATTTTCAAAGGGGTACGCGCGTACCCCCCGAAAACCTACCCCAAACCCCCCCTGCGCGCGCCGAGCCTATTTTGCATAGGCTCGGCGGTGCGTGCAAGCCCCCGGATGCGCGTAAGTCCCGGGGCTTGCATGGAGGGGCGTGTCGGGGGGTGTCGGGGGCATGCTGGGAGTGATGCGCCGTTTCGGGGACGTGTCGCAAGTGACGTGGCATTTCGGGGGCGGCACCGTGGGCGTGGTTTCGGCCCGGGGGCGTTCCAGGGGCATGGCCACGGCCTCCAGACCAGCCTCCGGACCGGAACATGGAGCGCAGCAGCCGGCCTGGCGCGCGCAAAGTTATGCCTGCTTCCAGCAGGCGTAACTTTGCTGACAAAGGTAAGTGGGGTGGAAGGAAAGTTCCCTCCGAGGCCGCTCCGATTTCGGAGCGGCCTCAGAGGGAACGGAGGCAGGCTGCGTGGCTCGGCGCGCACAGGCTGCCGATTTTGGGCAGCCTTGCGCGCCGATTTTAATGGATACGCGTGGCTACACGCGTATCTATTAAAATCCCGTGTACTCTTGTTCGCGCCTGGTGCGCGAACAAAAGTACGTGTGTGCGCAGATTTATAAAATCTGCCCCAATGTTTCTATGCACTGCTACAAAGCTTCTCAATCCTGTAAGAGTCTTCAGGCAATGCCAGCTTATGTGGTTGAATGAATGCTCAAAGATAACAAGTGGGGATTTGCATTTTTGGATCATTTGCCCATTCCCCCCACCCCATTTTCTCCTTTTATCACCTACCCGGTGCAGGTGACATAGCTCGGTGACCAAATTTTCACTGTTATTCAGGTCTGGGAGATGTCTCCTTTGAGTCTAACATTCAGGAATGACAGCAATTGTCATCCTACCAGTAATAGCACATAGATTGTCATAGTAGCAACATTTACTTAAGCTCAAGTTCATCCCCTTCAGCCCTGGAATATACTTATTTTTATTTTTTTTATGTCTGCACTGTGCTTCAGCATGAATATGAAATCACAAGCACACATTCATTGAAAAGGTTTTAGTTGTCAACAAGATAATATAAAATAAATTATGTAGCTTAAGGTAGAACATTTCATACAATAGAAAAGTGTTCTCTCTTTATCTAAATGACTGTAAATCTATACTATTTTCCAGTATTATTGATTACCATATAGCAGCTGTGGACTTATTATAGCTTACAAACTAGAAAAATCATAAGTATTAACTTTTTCTCTTCTTTTTACATTTCTTGGCTCACGTTCTATTTATTGACCCAAGCCTTTTAAGAATGAATTGAAATCAATGTCTTATCAGATTTTGCTGTAAAAGGGAAACAAAATCGTACTCAGATTCCAAAGTCTCACCCCATTATCTCTAGGACATCTGATTTTCAGTTATAATGGGACAAATCTGATTAACCCTCACCTAGGTGAAAACTGGCACTTTCAATATCAATCACAAAAATTGTATTAAACAGCTGGCATAAACCCTCAATTGTTAATGTAACTACACAAACTCTACCCATATGAGGGAAACTGTAACTTACAAAATGAATTTTAGTTTAATTATTAAAATATCGGGAATCGGTATCAGAATAAAGAGTGCTTATACTACAATCTCCTGGGCTCCTGCCAGCAAAGGGCTACAACCCATCTCATGTGTACATACCAGTTGTTATGTCATTTACTTCATCCCGTTTTAAAATATTTTTCTTTTGTCTCTCTCTGTTTCTCCATCTCTGGGGATCTGTGGCTAGTCTACTCTCTCTCTCCCTCTCTCTCTCTCTGGGGATTGGTTGCTGCTTTTCTAGACGTGAGGGTTGTAGTAGTGGTATTGGTGGCATCCTCATTGCCTGAGAATTGATGTTAGTTTTAAAAAGGTACTGAGATCTCTTCATGCCTCTGAAATCACAGCAGTACAGGCTGAGAGAGAAAGAAAGCTCTTTACCGGTCCCTCAATATTTACAAAGCTTTAAAAAAAATGGAAGTCTAATATTTATTGTAACAGAAAATGTCATATCACAATATTACAAGGTTAATATTTTAATTAACTGGAAAAGGCATTCAGAAATAGTGAATGCACCATGAAAATACCAAGATAAACACCAATTTTCAGTACCTAATTAGCTGGAACAATAAGCACCTAAATTTATAGTTTAAAAACACCAAAAATCACAAGACTTGATTATATTCCTACTTACTTGTACTTGGCTTTTATGAATTTATGTAATTCTAATTTTAAATCCCCCAGCCTTGTCCTTTTTATCAGCTAAGTCCTCATGCACCCATGGGGAAATATTTAATTGGTCAAATTATGTGATTAATCCTTTATTAACTGCATAAACCTGAATATCAACCCCAGTGGCTTCAAAGTTCTCAATTTCCTTAGCAAAAAGTAGTTTGAGTCAGTCCATAGTAATCATTTCTTCCCTATTCTGGCTTGGCTATGCTCCAGTCTAATGTATCACAACTGGATGTAATGAGTTATGATTCACGTTGACATAGTTGGTGCTGACTATACATAAGTATGACTCTTAGATATTCTGCAATTCTGCCTTCAAGGACTTGTTTTGTCTTCCCAATCTTGGAGACCAATGTAGTAAGCTGAGAAATATTTCCGTGAAAAGTGTTTTCACACAAAAAAGTGTGCAAATTACCCACAAAAGTGCAAAAATAAAGTGTGGGCTTTTTGCATGGAATGTTTCATGAAAACCCCTTCTGCAAAAAATTTCACTAAAGTGGCATTTCCAATGGTAAATTTACATACATGGTCCATCAGTTAAAGGTGCAAAGCAGGTCCCCTGACATGGACCCGTGTTTCGCCACGAGGCTGTGTCAGGAGAGACAGACAAACCTTTAGTCGTTCTTTGTTTAATTCAAGTTATGGCATCACTGGGAGTGCCATGGTCCATTACATGTGAAAGTTTATTCAAATGCTATATTAATGAGCTGCTGCAATGCAAAATCATTCAAAGCAGCTCATTAATATGATTTTTACAAAAACGTGAACATTAAAGACTTTGCATGTCCATTTTTGCAAAATAATAATAATAACTACAGCTCAATGAGGTGTAGCTATTTTTCAGTCCAATCCTGGGAAGCAGCATTCCACATGAACCACCATGTGCAGTTAAAAGAGCCCTAGTGGCCCAATTGAGCCCCTCCCAGAAATTCCCTTGGGGCCTTAGAGGCCATCAATTCTGAGCCCCTCGCAAGCTATAAAGATAGAAGTAAAATCCCATAGTAAAACCCTATCATCTTGTCTACAAAATCTATTAAAATTTACAATTTGGTTTTCTCATGAAGGGCTGTCTCATGACATTGAAACTCATTTTAGTAAAATGGCTGGATAAAACATGTTGGAGTGTTTCCATGCTGGATTTGCATTTGTTGTAATGGAAAAATACGGATCGTAGTTTGACTACAAAACATCTTTTTCACCAACATACTTGGACCTAAATTTATCAAATTGCTATAAATAGCTTAGAAATAGCACCAGCGATAAAAAAGGGAGTGTGGTTAGGGTAATGTGCAGCCTAACACTTCTCATTGGTAAATATCGCAAACAGCATTGTGTGAGCTCCCATGGTGTTGCATCAGCATGTAGCACATTGCATCAGTACGTGGTGCATTATTGTTTCAGTTTATATATATACAGGCTTCCTGCAGCTGCCTCTTTGAGGGTGTATCGAGGCATGGGTTAGAGGAGAGGAGGTGAGTAGTGGTCAGTGGATTAGGAGTTAGTTGGTATTGAGATTTCTGAATGTGTTAACTTGGTCTTTACTGTTTTTCCTTCTGTTTACTTTGACCTTTGTCTTTTGACTATCTGTGTGTGTGAAAGTTTGTGTTTGTTTTTCATGTTTTTCTGTTTGATATTTTCTGTGAAGGAGTGAGGAGGTGTGTGGAGGAGTGAGGAGGTGAGTGGAGGAGGTATGTGGAAGAGTGAGGAGGTGTGGAGAGGAGGTGTGTGGAAGAGTGAGGAGGTATGTGGAGGAGTGAGGAGATGAATGGAGGAGGTGTGTGGAGGAGTGAGGAGGTGTGGAGGAGTGGAGAGGTGAGGAGGTGAGTGGAGGAGGTGTGTGGAGGAGTGAGTAGGTGTGTAGAGGAGGTGTGTGGAAAATTGAGGAGGTGTGTGGAGGAGGTGTGTACAGGAGTGAGGAGGTGAGTAGAAGAGTGTGTAGGTGAGTGGAGGCTATGGAGAGGATGAAGTGTGAGAGGTGTGCGAAGAGAGAACAGGAGAGGCATGGGGAGAGAAGGGGGAGGAGGGTGCAGAAGATGCGGGAAGAAGAGGGTAGGAGTGCTAGGGGAAGGAGGAGTAGGAGTTGGTACAGGGACAGGATTAGAGAGAGGCAGGATGGAAGGGATAGAAGGAGGTGGGAGGGGGAAGGGGAAGTATATATGGTAGATGGGAGGAGGAGTCCCTTGTCCCATAGTCATCACACACATGGAGGATCACCTTGTGTTCAAGGACATGGATGAGTGACTGGACACCATGCAAGCCACAGCTGGTAAATTTACCTCAACTGTAAATGGGCAGGCAGCAATGGGCGTACACATCATTTGGCATAAGATGCTCCAATGCTAAGAAGCAAAGTGCACATCTGATGCCAAATGAAAAACGGATATTTGGTGCCAGGGACCAGCAGGCAAGGCCCAGAGACCAGCAGCACACGACCATTTTTCCACAGACCCTTCCTCATGGATGCACAGACCCAGGTGAGCAAGGAGGAGGAAGAGGAGCAGCAGCAGCAGCCACCGGATCAGGAGGCATTGGCAATGCAGCAACTCCTGCGTTCAACAAGCCTACTCAATGTGTCCCTCACCCTCTCAGGTTTAATGTAAGAACACAGCCTTAACTGGGAGCCTCTACAATCTGCATAATCTCGAACTAGCACACCACAGTGCAAGCCAAAAGCAGCATGCCCTCGTCTAGAGCAACCTACAAGCCTAGTGATGCCAGATTTGGAGGCCCAAATTCCTGCACCGGCACCAGGCCCGGCACCAGCCCCAACATCCTCGCCACCATCAGACAAGTCCATGCACAAGTAGTTGGACCAGTTCGAAAGAAGGCATGGGATACCCCTGATGCACATACGGGCAGAGCTAGGGATGTGAATCGTTTTAGGACGATTAAAATTATCGTCCGATAATTTTAATATCGTCTTAAACCGTTATGGAACACAATACAATAGAGATTCTAACGATTTATCGTTATAAATCGTTAGAATCGTGAGCCGGCACACTAAAACCCCCTAAAACCCACCCCCGACCCTTTAAATTAAATCCCTCACCCTCCCGAACCCCCCCCAAATGAGTTAAATAACCTGCGGGTCCAGCGGCGGTCCGGAACGGCAGCGGTCCGGAACGGGCTCCTGCTCCTGAATCTTGTTGTCTTCAGCCGGCGCCATTTTCCAAAATGGCGCCGAAAAATGGCGGCGGCCATAGACGAACACGATTGGACGGCAGGAGGTCCTTCCGGACCCCCGCTGGACTTTTGGCAAGTCTCGTGGGGGTCAGGAGGCCCCCCACAAGCTGGCCAAAAGTTCCTGGAGGTCCAGCGGGGGTCAGGGAGCGATTTCCCGCCACGAATCGTTTTCGTACGGAAAATGGCGCCGGCAGGAGATCGACTGCAGGAGGTCGTTCAGCGAGGCGCCGGAACCCTCGCTGAACGACCTCCTGCAGTCGATCTCCTGCCGGCGCCATTTTCCGTACGAAAACGATTCGCGGAGGGAAATCGCTCCCTGACCCCCGCTGGACCTCCAGGAACTTTTGGCCAGCTTGTGGGGGGCCTCCTGATCCCCACGAGACTTGCCAAAAGTCCAGCGGGGGTCCGGAAGGACCTCCTGCCGTCCAATCGTGTTCGTCTATGGCCGCCGCCATTTTTCGGCGCCATTTTGGAAAATGGCGCCGGCTGAAAACAACAAGATTCAGGAGCAGGAGCCCGTTCCGGACCGCTGCCGTTCCGGACCGCCGCTGGACCCGCAGGTTATTTAACTCATTTGGGGGGGGTTCGGGAGGGTGGGGGATTTAATTTAAAGGGTCGGGGGTGGGTTTTAGGGGGTTTTAATGTGCCGGTTTTGCGATTTTTAGATTTTTAGATTTTTCACGATTTTTCACGATTTTTCACGATTTTTCACGATTTTTCACGATATTTTACCCCCCCAAACGGCAACAATACGATTCCCTCCCCCTCCCAGCCGAAATCGATCGTTAAGACGATCGAGGACACGATTCACATCCCTAGGCAGAGCTACTGTACCTTAGAAGGGCTGTAAACCAGCAAAAACAGATACTCTGTGATAAAACTGCTGCCAACACCCAGAATGTAATAATGCTGGTTGCCACAATGAACAGCATGATTAACATTCTCATCCAGACCCTGAAAAGGATGCCTGAATAGCCATCAGAGTCATCCCCAGCATCAATGGATTCAACACCCGGCAGCAGTCCCTGGTCTGATATTTGTCAGAGAGGTAGGCCCCCCCCCCCCCCCAAATCCATGCCCCCCTCAAGTAGTAAGCCACAATGTGGCAAGGGGCCATGAACAGCTGAACTACCTGGCCTGTAATGCCAAAGAACAAGACTTGTAGGACAAGCCTGGCCAGGCCTTTATACAGAGCTCCTGTGCTGGCTAGATGGAAGAAGCCTGCTAGGCCTGTCCTTACTACAGATTGTGCCAGCATGCCATGGGAGAGTCTACTGTCAAACATAGTGGTCTAGTACCCTTACTGTTAAGGCTTCCTCAGTGCTTAGCCTGTATTCCATCCTCCTTGGAGCAGCTTCCTGTCATGATCCAGCTGCTGCCTCTTCTCACAATGTCTCATCTCCTGCTTTATATGTTAGTCTCATCACAGCTCCTGCTGCTGCTGCCTCCATGCTGCTGGGTCTCATCTCATCTCAGCTCCTGCTGCTGCTGCTGCTTCTATGCTGCTGAGTCTTTTCTCTTCTCAGCTCCTGTGACTGCTACCTTCATGCTGCTGGGTCTTTTCATGGAGCTCCTGCCTCCATGCTGCACTCTCCAATCCTGGTCCTGCTCTCTCCATGTTGCACTCTCCAGTCTTAGTCCTGCTGCCTCCATGCTGAATTCTGCTGCCTTGGGCCTTAGGCTGTCCCCTTGAGTACACACTTTCAACATGGACTGTCTGGGTCTTTTACTTGAACTCTGCTGCCTTGGACCTTAGGCTATCCCCTTGAGTGCACACTTTGAACATGGGCTGTCTTGGCCTTTTACTCAAACTCTGCTGCCTTGGCCTTTAGGCTGTCTCCTTGAGTGCACTCTTTCAACATGGATTATCTGGGCCTTTTACTCAAACTCTGCTGCCTTGGCCCTTAGGCTGTCCCCTTGAGTGCACTCTTTGAACATGGATTATCTGGGCCTTTTACTCAAACTCTGCTGCCTTGGCCCTTAGGCTGTCCCCTTGAGTGCACTCTTTGAACATGGATTGTCTGGGCTTTGTACTCAAACATTGCTGCCTTAGCCATTACCTGTCCCTTTGAGTGCACTCTTTCAACATGGACTGTCTGGGCCTTCAGGTTAACAGCACATATTAGTGCTGCTTTAACCTATAGCATTAGAGCTATTGGGGTGCCTCGTCTGATTTCTGTGTTCTTAGTTGTAATCATGATTGTGCCAAAAGGATCAGATGCTAAGCCTGTATATGTAATGATGCCATTTCAAACAATGTATGTACTAGTCTACACAGAATGTATTGTTCATGAAATTTACTAGGCTTTGTGCTATTTGCTATCTTGTCCGTGCAGATTGTGATTAGCTAAGACATTGACTTTATTTCAAACAGTGCACTACATGTCTTCACTAATAAAGTTTGAAACATACATTTCCTGGTTATCTCCTTTCATAGTGTGCTTTTTGTGTTAATGGTTCACTAGGTACAAGGTTTGGCCTCCACATGACCTTGCATGCTAGAATGCCCTTGCACATTCCAACTTGCTACTTATCTAGCAGGCCTAGGCCTAGGCCTATGCCATTCAACTGAACGCTCAGTATATGCTCCAAAGGAAGAAATCAAGAGATAAAGAAGAAAGTCAGCACTAAGGACCTTCTCTATTATCTCTTGTTGCCTTCTTAACTCATGCTTACATGGGCCTATATGTGAAATGGGCAGTAGGTATCAGCCACATACAGTATATTGTGTACATGTAGAGCTTGAGTGGTGTTAAGGGGAAATATGATTAATCATCACACAAGACTTGATCTTCAGACCCCTTACTTGTAACATAACTGAAATGCTATCTGTAAACAACCCTTTTCACTTTCACAGTAAACCTAATATGACATGTACTTGCTGACTGTTGGAACAGATTGTGAGCTGCTCTGTGACAACTAGAGAGGAGAAGTAAGGGAGTAGTATCTTGTGGATAATGTGCACAGGTAAAGAATATAGGGTCTAGAGGGCTGCTGCTGCTTGGGACCAGGCTTGGGAACAGGCAGCTGCTTGGGACCAGGCAGACTTCCGCAGACTGACTGGCATCCCTATACTGGGATGGCTTGTTGATATGTAATATGTATAAGGTAAGAATGACCTTACAGGTAGGATCCAGATCCCAAAGGCAGAGACTAACACAACACATCACTCACCGAGTTGCACATTGACACATGCATCCTGACCCCCACAAGACTTGCCAAAAGTCTCTGGTGGTCCAGTGGGGGTCTGGGAGAGACCTCCTGCACTCGGGCCGTCGGCTGCCAGTATTCAAAATAGCACCGATAGCCTTTGCCCTTACTATGTCACAGGGGCTACCAGTGCCAATGGTCAGCCCCTGTGACATAGTGAGGGCAAAGGCTATCGGTGCCATTTTGAATACCGGCAGCCGACAGCGTGAGTGCAGGAGATGGCTCCCCGCCCCCCGCTGGACCACCAGGGAGTTTTGGTAAGTCTTGGGGGGGTCAGGAGGGTGGGGGGTTTGTTTAAATTTGCTCCTTTAGACGGCCGGATAATTCGGTGAAGATTCATTGTATTTGTGGGGAATCACGATACATTTTGCTTCCCCATTAATGCAACAAATATGGCCCTATATGTTGCGGATTACCAATACGATGGAAACGAATGCACACCCCTAACTCACTCGGTGTTAGCTGTTATGGATGTGATTCCACCAGATAGTTGTCGTAGGTACAGGCACTGAGGCAGGGAGAGCAGGCCTTTAGGAGCAAGTACCTGTTCCCTGAATTTATTTATTTATTTATTTATTTAGATTCTTTTTTTATACCAAAGTATAGCAGGCAGTCTTCATTTATTATTTTATTATTTATTTTTAATTTTTATATACCGAATTTCTTGTAGGGACTACAAATCACTCCGGTTTACATAAAACGAAGAACTGCTCAACAGAGAGCTGAGCTTTACATGGAACAGTAGAACATATGGAACAGTATAACTGGTTGACAATTTAACATAGAGCTAAATAAAGAAATAATAGTTTAACTGGTAATAAATAGTAATAAGTAAAGAAATATAATATATTATATAAGCAGTATAACTATTTAACGTAGCAATAAATATAAATATAAGCAATGCCAAATATATATATGAAATAAAGTAAATTTTTGATCTCAAAGATAATTGTCCAGTTGTAGATATTTTAGAATTAGTACTGGATACAGTGACCATAATTAGGGTAATTAGGATACTTAGTAATTAGGGAGTCTGTCTGTCACTTAAGCGTCTGGGAAAGCTTGTTGGAAGAGAAAAGTCTTCAGTCTTTTTTTGAATTCTTGATGACTGGGTTCTAGTCTAAGATCTGGGGGAAGCGTGTTCCATAGGTGTGGGCCTGCTGAAGATAGCGCTCGTTTGCTCAAT
Source organism: Rhinatrema bivittatum (assembly GCF_901001135.1). Taxonomy (NCBI): domain Eukaryota; kingdom Metazoa; phylum Chordata; class Amphibia; order Gymnophiona; family Rhinatrematidae; genus Rhinatrema; species Rhinatrema bivittatum. Next base: position 153,008,521 of record NC_042615.1, read on the forward strand.
GATGATTTTATTTGTGGAGCAAGCAGTGTTCCTCTGTATGCGCTTCTGATTGGTCTGGAGGAAGTGTGTAGTTGTAGTTGCTAGCTTAATGTGATGGGAGCTAGTTTGTTTGTCGCTTTATGGATGATAGTGAGTACCTTATAGAGTATCCTTTGTTTAATGGGTAGCCAATGTAAGTTCCGGAGGATTGGGGTGATATGATCTTTTTTGTTAGTGCTAGTTAGAATTCTAGCCGCTGAATTCTGAACCATCTGTAATGGTTTGATGGTGTTGGCGGGTATACCAAGTAGCAGGGAATTGCAATAGTCTAGCTTAGAAAGAATGATGGATTGTAGTACTAGCCTGAAGTCGGAGAAGTGAAGGAGGGGTTTAAGTTTTTTGAGGACTTGCAGTTTGTAAAAGCAGTCCTTTGTGGTATTGTTTACGAACTTTTTTAGGTTTAGATGATTATCAAGCCATGCTCCAAGGTCTCTGACGTCAGATGAGAATGAGTTGTTTGTGTTTGGTAGAGAAAGACTGGAAGAGATTGTGCGTGGATCCTGGGAGACAATGAGCATTTCGGTTTTATTAGCATTCACTACTAAGTTGAGGCTTGAGAGTAGGTTTTTGATGGGCTGTAGGCATTCGTTCCAGTAAGTGATGGTTTTTTGAAGGGATTCTGTAATCGGAAGGAGAATTTGTATGTCGTCTGCATATAGGTAATAGGTGAGCTTAAGGTTTGAGAGTAGATGGCAGAGAGGGAGGAGGTAAATATTGAAGAGGGTGGGTGAAAGTGATGATCCTTGTGGGACTCCTTGCTCTTTCAAGATTGGATGCGATTCTTTGTTGTTTATCCTTACTTTGTAGAATCTGTTGCTTAAGAAGGAATGGAACCAACTAAGGGCTGTGCCTTTGATCCCTATGTTGGCTAGTTGGTCTATTAGAGTGGAGTGTTTTACCATGTCAAATGCAGCGGAAAGATCTAGAAGAATAAGCAGGTATGATTGTTTATGCTCCATATTAACGAGGATTGTGTCAGTGAGAGATAGTAAGAGAGATTCGGTGTTTAGTCGTTTTCGGAATCCATATTGAGCTGGGGATAGAATGTTATGATCTTCCAAGTAATCTGACAGTTGCTTGTTGACAATTTTTTCCATCAGTTTGGCGATAAGTGGTAAGTTTGCGATGGGTCTAAAGTTAGCTGGGTCTGATGGGCAAGCGTTTGGTTTCTTTAGTAATGGTTTAAGAATTGCCAATTTTAACTGGTTAGGAACTAAACCTTGAGAAAGGGATGTGTTGATAATTTCTGCAATTGGTTTTGAGATGGGGTTTGGTATGGCGATGAGGAGATTTGTTGGTATTGGGTCTGATGGGTGGGAGGAAGGTTTGAATTTTTTGAGTGTGTTTTCAATCTCCAGTGAAGAAGTGAGCTCGAATGAATCCAGGCTTGTGGTTTTTTGCGGCCAGGATGTGAGGTGGTGAGTTAGAGTAAAGTTGCTGGATGTGATTGATTGGGTAAGGTTAGTGATTTTTGATTTGAAGTAGTTGGCTAGTTCGTTTGCTTTGTTGTGGGCTTGGTGGTCTGGGATAGTAGGCGGAGATGGTTTGGTTAAAGAGGAGACGTATGAGAAGAGAGCCTTTGAGTCGAATATAAAGTGGTGTATTTTTTTTCCATAGAATTCTTTCTTTGTTCTAAGGATTGTATTCCTGTAGTTGTTGAGGAGGGATTTGTAGATGGCATGTGTAGAGGTGGTTGGGTTTTTTCTCCAGCTTTGTTCTTTTTTTCTGAGAGATTGTTTAAGGGATTTAAGTTCGGGTGTAAACCAAGGTTTCCTATTGTCTAGAGTAGGTTGTATGGTTTTGGTTGTAGTTGGGCAGATTTGATCTGCAATTTTATTGTTAATATTGATCCAAGAAGTAGTTGCAGTTGTTGCGTCTGTGAGGTCCAGTTGCTTTAATGCTTCAGACATCTTTTCACTGAGTATGTCTGGAGAGCATGGTTTCCTGAAGTGGATGGTGATTTTGTTAGTGGTTTGAGGTGGTGGGTTGTTGATATTGAGGGTTGTGTGGATAACTTTGTGGTCTGACCATGGAACTGGTGAACAAGTGGGGTTGGTATGAATGTTAAAGGGATCGTTAATAAAGATTAGATCCAGAGTGTGGCCTGCCTTGTGGGTAGAACTGTTGATAATTTGAGTAAAGCCCAAATGGTTGAGAGAGGAAAGAACTGTTTGGCAGTTGATGGATTGTGGAGAAGCATGTACGTGTAAATTAAAGTCTCCGAGGATTATAGCAGGTTTGTCGGCGTTTATGTGTTTGGCTATAAGTTCTATCAGTAGAGAGGGATCCGATTCTAAGGTTCCTGGTGGTGCGTAGACTAAAGCTATTTGGATTTGTTCCGATTTAAAGAGGGAGAATTCAAGTTTGTTGGAGGAGTTGGTAAGTTGTAAGGTAATATTAAGACCTTTTTTTGCTGCAAGGAGGAGACCTCCACCTCTTTTTTTGGGTCTTGGGATGGAGAATACGTCGTAAGATTGTATGGGCAGTTGATTTATGAGTACAGTATCTGTGTGTTTTAGCCATGTCTCTGTAATTGCACAGATATCTGGGTTGGCTTCTATGAGGTAGTCACTGAGGATGTCCATTTTTTTGGAGAGCGACTGAGCGTTGAATAGTGTTAAGGTAAATAATGAGAGTCCAAGAAATTGAGTTATCGGTGAGATCATTATTGGTAATAGTCTTTGTTGTCGTGAGATGAGATGAATTGCAGGTTTTGTGTGCTTTCTGATTTTTTGCCAGATTTTAGGAATGGTGCAGAGGTGCATTATTGTGTCTCAATTAGTTGGGAACAGTGGTGTGATATTGAAAATGTTGCATTAGGTATTGGACACTCTGGATGAATGGTGTCGAGGCTGGTTGACTGCTGGTGTGGCTGGATGAGAGCTGTCTTAGCTGGATGATTGCTGGTGAGGCTGGATGGTTGCTGGTGAGGTAGGATGATTGCTGTCGCTGTTACTTGCTTGTTACTCGCTGTTACTTGGTTGTTACTTGAGGTAGGATGATTGCTGTCGCTGTTACTTGCAAGCTGGCGAGTCTGAGTGAGTGTTGAAGAGGCAGTTATGAGTATGAGCCCTGGACAATGGGATACTTGGATGTATGCTTAGTTGACTCCTGGGATCGCTCCGTGCCTATTAAATCAAGTTTGGTTGCGTCAAAATGAAGTAAGTAGGCGGCGTGCACTGCTGACTTGGGTTAGGCCTCTGGCGTTCCTCTCACGGTGATGTAGCTAACGGTAGGGGGGCCTTTCGATGCGGTTGTATGGGTGTCAGCGAGACGAATCGGCAGAAAGCGAGCTAAATCCCAGCGTGGTCGGCGCGGGGGCCTACGGTGGTAGGGCGAGAGCTTGAGAGTTGTTCTGTACTTACTGCAGTTGTTTGGTTGTTAAGTAAGTAGGACTGTGTTGAACCTGATGTCTGCGGTGGTCTGCACTCCGGTCTGCACTAAGGGGCACACAAAGGGGCCAGCCCCTTTGACGCGCTCCTTCGACGCGTGGCGTTCGACGCGTGGCGTCTGGGTGGTTTTTGATTTAAGAGCTAGTGGCCTCAGCCTTCACTCCGGTTTACAGTTTAAACAACTTAATACATAAAACATATTCGAGTAACACATATTAAAAACAGTTAACAGATAACAAGTTACATTTTGGCATATAGCAAAAGTGGAAAAAAGAGAGATAATAGATTTCAGTCAACACATCAGCTATATGATGAGAGAGCAAGTAGAGTTAGGCATAAAAGGATGTAACTTAAATGAAAAAAACGCAGCAGAGATGCATTAATGAGATTATTCATAGGAGAGATGGAGTAGAGAAGGAAAGGGTTCAAGGGAAATAGGGAAGGAAAAAGTTTTAGGACACAAATTTAATTAGAGAGCGTAGGAGAGGAAGGACAGAGGGGGGGGGGGGGGGGAAGGAAGTTAAATTAAGAAAGGTTTGTAGTGGTACTGAGACAGAGCAAAAGAGATAAGATTAGCCAACTCCGTCTGTGAGAGTTTGTCGAAATAGCCATGTTTTAAGTTCTTTTTTTTTAATGGCACCTGAAAGATAGAACAGGAGGCCCCCAAGGAGTAGGTACCCCAGTTAGTAGCAAAACCCCGAAGGGCAGAAAGAGAGCTTCCTGCAGGCAGCAGGGAAGCGGCAGAGTAGCGCAGACAGGAACAGTTCATCCAAACAAGTCTATTCAAGCCTATTCGAGACTTTGCCAACTCAATGAGCCAGCAACTTTGAGAAGAAGATATACCCGGAGTGGCGTGACGTCAGAAGAGGGAACGCCCTTGGGGTTCGCGCCACTGGGCGCACTTAGATGTGGGTTGTGCACGCACACCCTAGCAGGTACCTGGGAGGAGCAATGGCGTACGGCTGCACCATAGCCGTTCCGGGGATGCCAGAGAAGGTGGCTTGACAACGCTGTGGTAGCCATCTTGCCCAGGTAAGTGGGAGGAGCTGAGATAGGGGTGCAACAAGCTGCGCGAAGCCATCGAAGACTGACGGATGCAACAGTTTCTGCCACCTCTCCTGGTAGGTTATTCCAGACATCTAACATTTTCTCATGTTTTCTTTGAACCTTCTTCCCTCCAACTTCATATCATGACCGCTGGTTCTTGACAATATTTAATAAATTATATAAATTGAATTTCAAATAATAGCAATAAAGATAATGTATTTTATGGACTAGAAATGCTGACCAAGAAAAAATACATAATAAGAAATAATGAAAATAAAGAAACATTTCATTATTAAGCATTTTTAATCCCCAAATAAAAATTAGTTCCAAGAGAGCAAAGGAAAATTGTTAATAATATGAAAAGGGATAAACACGGTTAAACTGAAAATTTATCAATATATCACCAACAGGAAAAAGTAATAAGAAGTGCGAGAAGACTCAAGCCTTGCCTAAGGTTTCAAAGGAGATACAAGCATCAAACTCAGCCATAATAAGTTCGTTAATCACTTTGCCCTCTTGATAGTCAAGAAATGTCCTTTTTATTGAAAATGTGACTTTCCTGTAATTTATTGAAGCTGTAAGATATGTGAAAACTTTTATCAGAACCCACTTTTCTTTTTGATTTCCAGTGAATAAAATCTGGCAATTCATTTACTATTATTAATAGGATCATATGATACATGTTGTTCTTTCTAATTTGCCTGGTCCAATAAAAATCTTTAATCACAAAAAAAAAAAAAGTAAGCTTCTATTAATTTAGCTAGGGGAGTTGGTCCTTTACCTTTGTGAAAGAGGGCTTACTTTGGAATAAGAAGTTTAAATATTATGCTTCTATAATCTTACATGAAAATATAACTAGGGTACTTAAGTGAGAATTACTATCTCAGAATGAATGTCACATAAGCTTACATCTTGCTGTTAACAGTATGTTACAATCCTGGACTTACTTGATCATCCCTCTGCTTCTTTAGCTAGAAGAGAACCAAAACAAAGTAGTTTTTCTTCTATTTTCTTCAATTTTATTTCATGTTTTCATAACTCAGTTGTTTCAAAATCATCATTTATACAACTGACATTAGAAAAATAAAAAAGAGAAACTATAAGTAAAATCTAACAAATCATTACATAGTATTTTCTTATGGTTTCAAATGAAAATAAATAAAACCATATCAAAAAGCTTTAGAAAAACCCACATCTAAAAGAGCTTTTTGTATCTTTGGACCCTTGGGCTGGGGTGAGATTAGCTCTACCTGCAGAGAGGAGCCCTTCAGGTTCTTACAGCCAGGTGGACCCAGGCGAAGCAGAGACTGGTCTGGGATTTCACCTTTATCAGCTCACATTACCCTCGGGTTGAGCCTTAGGGTCCCATGGCCAGCAGGACTTAGGCAAAGGTCTCTGCAGATAACTAAGAACATGGTCCAAGGACAGGCGATAGTCAGAGGCAGGCAGCAATCAGTCATAGTGAGAGTCCAGGCAAGGGTTGGAGGCAGGCTGCGATAAGGTGTAGTGAGAGTCCAGGCAAGGATCGTAACCAGGTATCCATCTGAGGGAGAGGAAGAGGGATGGATAAGGCTGAAGCAGACAGGGCAGGCAAGACAAGAGCAAGCTGGGCAGACAAAGATTAGAACAGGCTGGGGAAATGAAAGCTGGAAACACAGTGTAAGGAATCAGGTAGGCGAGAACAAGGTAAAAAGTAAAATAATATGTTTATTGATATACAATCTTAAGTCCAAGTATTAAAAGTATCTAAGCATATACAGTTCTAAGCTTAAGCATATACATCTGTATCCGTGCACAATATTTCGGCCAATACTCACTACACCCTTTTCATCATCAGCCTGGCAAGGAGAGAGCACATCACAGGCGAAAAAAAAAGGGGTCTTCACTTTGTACGTCTACAAAGAACAAAACATCACTTTGCTCTTCCGCAAAGGAACTCTTTCTCTCTCAGTTTGTCGTCCAAAGTTACCTTTCTTTTATAGTCTACTGTATGCCAGGTGCAAGCTTATGTGCGTGCGAAGTAATCTTATCTTTATGCCAGGTGCAAGCTTATTTATAGCCTACTGTATGCCAGGTGCCGAAGGGTTCATGCGAAGTGCAAACTTATTTATGCCAGGACAGGATTGCTCACTATCTGTTCTTGCAGTTCAAGGATAGGTCATCTCCATTCCAGGCCGAATGTCAGTGCTGCAGCTGATTCTGCAATATCCCTTACATTCCACCCCTGAGTAATCATGTCCTGCAATCCACAGCAGTGGAAGAGGCTATAGTAGGAGGGTGTGGTCAACTTAATTGGTGAACACAATGGGTCAACACAGGATACAAATACACATGACAAGTATGATAGCGGAGCGACCGGTCATCAATGATTTTGTGACTCAAAGAATGAAGATGTTCAGCTACAAATAGAGTTTTAAGTGACACAATATCTATAGACTTATTCAAACAGGCTAATATGTGCTGTAGGCAGTGTGCTAATCTATATTTACATAGGTCAAAACAATATGTATAAACATGTATTAAACACTGGTCCTTTTAGGACTAGCAAATATAGAAAAACAAGATAGGCAAGAAAAAGCTCCTTCTGAGTAATGGGTCAGAATATCCTTATCAATACCTAAACCCCATCTAAACTGCTTGGCCCTGGAGTTTAACTGACACAGAGATCTGCCCAATTTAAAACAGTAGCAAGGCGTGCCTGTGGCCTGCCAGGAGTGTCCACAGTGATTGGTCTCAGTATCTTGAATCTTCTGTCATCCATTGCGATCTCCATTCTTCTTGTTGTATGTGGTTGGCCTCTCTGACTTCTGGGGGACACCCAGCTCATCAGGAGATATATATAGGCCACCTTTCATTGATTATCCAGCATCAGGCCTACTGCGCTCAGTATAGCCTGCGTCCACATGTGCAGGTATTTGGGTGCCTCTCCACCCCTCGATGAAGTATGGTCTTAGGTCCTCGCTCAACAGCATCTCCCACTGGCAGCATGCAGCCTGCTAATCTCATTATCTTTTAGGTATCTGGAACAGTTAAACTCAGGTGTAGTACATAGTCCCCCACCCCCTGGTGGTGGCAAAAAGAAAACAACAAAAATTACTGTTTCAAAAATCTAGTCTAGATCTTTCTAAAAAAAAAAACAAAACGTATTGTCTGAACCATTAACACAGAGAAGAGCAACTACAGAGCAATAAAACTGCATTAATTAAAACGGTATCATTAACGTGAGAATCAAAATAATAACAATTGCAAGTAACAATGTGACTAGGTACTACTGAGTGTATCACAATCATATTTCATCATAATTATCAGTTATTACATTTCAAAGAGAAATACATATTACTTAAAAACATTGTCTAAGTAAGGCCACCCCCACGGAACAAGGAAATTCTGAGCACTTCAGTCCATAAAATGAAAGATTCAAGATGTCTTCTGTGGCAAAGGGTGGGATGACTTCAAGTTATGAGGTCAATGACAAATGAAGTGAATATGTCTTGCAGCACAGCACTCTGGAAGCTGTCCTCGAAGTACAGCCGCTGCACTCCCAGCACTAATTCAGATGTTTGTGTGTATGGATTAATACCTGATATAAGATGAATAAAAACCGAAATTAAGTAAATAAACTGTACAATAAACATCAATAACTTCTGGTATGCAATAATCCCTATATACACTATTTATATGGATATCCAATATAATTTTATCATAAGTCAAAGAAACAGCTACATAATATCTAATCCCTTCTTTGTTTCCCCACTTTTCTATAAAGTAACACAATATTCAGACAAAAACAACCCAGATGCTTAGACATCCTTTCATTCAAACTGTCACACATCTATTCATTGCACAAAAAACAAAACAACAATTAACACATATTGTGAGCTCAAAAATTAAATAGCATAATATACTCTAGAACAGTATTTAAAACAGTCTGTCCATAAAACTTTAGCAGTGACTGCTTCACTTAAATGACGTCAAAAGCTATTGTGTATTCAGTGCACTGTTCTACAGTCAGTAAACTCTGTCGTCATGTATGTACAACACATAATGATACACAAACAGAACACAATTATCGAACATTAAAGTTCAAAAAGTAGGCCTTTTAAAAGTAAAAACAAAAATCTTTGGATCCAAAATTAAGCAAAAATAAAAAATTCTTAAAACAGATCTGTTCAGAAAAAACAAAACAAAAACAAAATCTAGGAGAAAGAAAACCCTCAGTTTCCTGTACAGCAGCTTTTATTCTTGTAAATCTGTAAAAGAAAAATCTCACATACAAAGAGAGGTTAATTCTAATCTTTTTTTTTTTTTTTTTTTTTAAATCACATTACAAAGTATTAAACGGCGAGCTATAAGTAACTTGAGCAGCACCATTAAGGTTAAAAATCACTACTTTGAGTATCTTCTAACTAAAAGATTCTAATTGCTTAATCACGGAAACCAGAATTATTTACATTCCTTCAAGTTTAGTCATGTGGGATAGATGGGAGAAAGAAAAAAAGGTTTAGTCTCTCCCTGAGGTATCTTCTGTAAAATCTTTTAGCTAAATCTATAGCTGCACAATTAAATTAAAATATTACAAGCTTTTCATTAGGTTATCAGCTGAGGCCACATAGGGGCCTGCCGGGAAGAGAAGGTAAATAAAATCCAGGGGTTTGTGACAATTTTTTTTTTTTTTTTACTGTATGTCCTTTTCTCCTGCATCGATACCAAATGCCACAAAACTTCTAACTAAATACAGGTCTTCTCTTTAACATCCTGTCACAGATGCATGTTAACTTCTTTTTCATTTTTATAATCAGAGGAGGATTTGGGTTTACGGTGTTCCCAAAGGATTTTAATTTCGGACTTTAAAGTTTCATTCTGAGTACAAGCAATTTTTAGCTTCTTATCTAAATCAGTCTCACACTGCTCATAGCATTGTCTATCTTCTGCCAACTGGGCAGGGAGAAAGGGGAAGGAAAAAAAATAAATTCTCCAGTTTTAACCAATTACAGTTTGCTTGTCAATATCTTAAAGCGTTGTGACCAAGCATTTGTAATATTTAACAATAGCCATATTAAGGCTGTGCTCATTTTTGAGCATTGGGGCATGAATATACTTAGAAATCTTATTTTCTATATCATCAAAAGGATTTGTCTGCTAAGGCATTAGAATGCCATGGATTCTTCCCACATACTGCTGCTCTAAAAAGTGCTTTTTCTTAGTTGCTGCTTTTAATTCTAGTTTAGTGTCCTTGTGATTCTTAACAAGCGACACTTTGTTGCCACATAATGCTAAAGTTAAACACACACACAGAATATTCTATATGCAATAGATTTTCTTATGCCCTATCCTGCTGTCTGTAAATTACAAGAACAATTCTGAACACAGGCCAGACGTTCCCAATATAAACAAATCAGCCCTTCACAGTAAAAGATCAAGGAATACACAGACACAAATTAAAGGCTCATATAAAACTTTCACCATTGATTTTCAGTATTCCTATAACATTTTATATGATTTATTCTCCCATCCCGGAATATCCAGGAAGTCGCTATACTAATATGCTTTCATTTCCTACGTAACCCAGCTCACTGCGCCACGCTGTATTTATTTTACTTGTACGGCTGCCCTCTCTGCCACCACTGGTTACATATCCACGTTATCTTTATAGAGCTGCAACTGACCTTGCAACGCCACTCTATGCCGCCTTAATATCTCTAATTCTTCTCAGGCTGCGGCTAGTTGCTACTGCAACTCCTTAACCCTTAAGTGAGCTTTCCTATGTCTAGTAAAAAAATATCTATCCCCTTGTGGGGTTCTATGCCCAGTTTCCTATCACAATTTTCACATAACCCTGTATTACACCCCCACTCATTGACCAGCAGTGAGTAAGATACATCTTCCCAGCTGGGAATTTCTGCTAGGGCTTTCACCTCTGCCCCTTCAAATTCTTTTCTGCCCTTCTTCTGTTCTTTCTTAGGCAGACTTCGCACAGTACTGAACACACACACACACACACACTATGATACAATATAAGAAATATACAATAATGAAAATATAGCTTTATTTACAGTACACATACTTCATTTCCCGTAGCTATCAACGGGAAAGATCCTGCGCCACTCATCAGTGCACAGTGAGGCTCCAAGTTCTCACCGGAGAACCCTGAACCTTTTTTTTTTTTTTCTCAACCACGTCTTCTTACTGTCCCTAGTTCTTTCCCTTTAATTACTGGGACCTTTTGTAGCTTCTTTACAATATCTACAGGCTCGCCACCTGCATCCCATGCCTCTGCCAATCCCATATTAATTGCCCATTCCTGTGCCGGGATTTTAACACCCACAGGGGTAACAGGTTCGGATGGCTGCTTCGTTTTCTTTTTAAATAAAGCCATCCCAGCCTCGTCGCCAAATGTAAGGAATCAGGTAGGCGAGAACAAGGTAAAAAGTAAAATAATATGTTTATTGATATACAATCTTAAGTCCAAGTATTAAAAGTATCTAAGCATATACAGTTCTAAGCATATACAGTTCTAAGCTTAAGCATATACATCTGTATCCGTGCACAATATTTCGGCCAATACTCACTACACCCTTTTCATCATCAGCCTGGCAAGGAGAGAGCACATCACAGGCGAAAAAAAAAGGGGTCTTCACTTTGTACGTCTACAAAGAACAAAACATCACTTTGCTCTTCCGCAAAGGAACTCTTTCTCTCTCAGTTTGTCGTCCAAAGTTACCTTTCTTTTATAGTCTACTGTATGCCAGGTGCAAGCTTATGTGCGTGCGAAGTAATCTTATCTTTATGCCAGGTGCAAGCTTATGTGCGTGCGAAGTAATCTTATCTTTATGCCAGGTGCAAGCTTATTTATAGCCTACTGTATGCCAGGTGCCGAAGGGTTCATGCGAAGTGCAAACTTATTTATAGCCTACTGTATGCCAGGTGCCGAAGGGTTCATGCGAAGTGCAAACTTATTTATGCCAGGACAGGATTGCTCACTATCTGTTCTTGCAGTTCAAGGATAGGTCATCTCCATTCCAGGCCGAATGTCAGTGCTGCAGCTGATTCTGCAATATCCCTTACACACAGGCACTTCTGGATGTAGCTGGATTTGTTGCTGAGACAGGGTGCATCGGGAGAGCTACTCTTATATAGGTCTATAGGGGTTATTTCCTAAAGCTTTATCGCATGCATGTTATAAAATCCAGAGTCGGCGCGCGCAAGTGGGTGCACAATTGTGCGACTTGCGTGTGCCGAGCCGCGCAGCCTGCCTCTGTTCCCTCCGAGGCCGCTCCGAAATCGGAGCGGCCTCAGAGGGAACTTTCCGTCAGACCCCTCGCACCTTCCCCTCCCTTCCCCTACCTAATCCGCCCCCCAGCCCTATATAAACCCCCCCATACCTTTGTTGAAGAAGTTACGCACGCCGGCCAATGGCCGCTGTGCCTGGAGGCTCAGGCCATGCTCCCTCCCTGCCCCCAGACTGCCCAGGACTGCCCATCCCCCGCCCCTTCTTGCAAGCCCCGGGACATACGCACTTCCCAGGGCTTGCGCACACCGCCGAGCCTATGCAAGATAGGCTCGGCACACGCAGGGGCAGCTTGGGGCAGCTTTTTAAAGGGGTTACACGTGTATCTTACGCGTGTAACCCTTTGAAAATCTACCCCATATTGTTTAAGGTTTAGGATCATCTGTGTGATAGGGATACGCATTTGTTTGAAATGGAATGGGTAGAATGCAATGAATGAGACTATTTTTGTATTGTTCGTGCCCCCCCCCCCCTCCCCCTACCCCACCACCACCACCAAAATGAATGGAGAGTGCCCAAGAATATAAACAGAAGGTTTTGGTTCATTTTGTTATGTTTCCCATTCAGGAGAATGGCCAATGTAAAAGTGCTGCAGTGAGATTGATAACTAGAATAACCTAGCAATGCACATGTAAAATAGTCACCAGGATAGAGTCAAGGTGGGAAAAGTAGAATATTAATTAGGATAGAGGCCTAATCAAGGTGAAGCATTTTTTCAACTGACCTATAGCTGGCAGCTGGATCAAATGATGTTGATGTCCTCCCACTGTCACGTCTGAACATGTGCAAAGAAACTCCAGTTTCTCTGTTGGATTTCACAGGTAAAGCTTGTCTTTTCAGAAGTTCTCTTGGAGTCAAAGAAACGGTTTTAAAATTAAGGAGAGAGAAAAATGTTAGCATTAGCAAAGGGCTTTTAGTTATTTTCACTATGGATGTGCACTGATTTTTTTTTTGTGTCATTTTCGTTTTGGGTCGTTATCTGTTAGATTTCAGTTTTAAAATGGTTCAGTGGGTATTTATTTCATGTTTCCCTACTTTTGGAGTACTTAGTGCGTACTAACTAGTTTATTTGGAGTTAGTGCATAGTAATAGGACTTAGTGTGCACTAACTGGATATTACCGCACACTAACTAGAAATGTTACCAATAACTTAAAAAGTGTCAACTGGGGAGCAGTTCGTTAGCTAAAGGTATGGTTTGCATTCTCATTGGCTATCTCCTTAGTTAATAATTACTTGTTTCTGTTGCCAAGATTGTAAGGTGGTATTTGTGAGGGGGATGCCCAGTGCCTGGTAACAAGTCTAAACAACAAGTGATGTAATAATAGCATCAAGTTCTAGTCAGCAAAAGCATGTAATGCAAATGCAAATTTACAATTTGCCAATCCCTTTGTATTTTAGGAAAGGGAACATGGCATTTTGGGATTTGCATAGTTTGAATTCCCTTGGTGTTTTGGTGGGGGTGGGGTGACTGGTGAGAGACAAGTTGGGGTGGTGACTAGAAAGAGAGAGAGATTCAACCTGGTATGTGTGTAGGGTGACTTGTCACCCCATATGGTTAACCCAGTCATTCCACACATACACACACACACACACACACCAGGCTGCTTCTCTCTCCCACATGTCACCCCATACAGTCACCCAGTCACTTCCCCTCTCACCAGTCTCAGCACACACAATACAGGCTGCCTCTCTCTCACAAATCACCACCCCAAACAGTCTCTCTCCCCATCATCTCATATAGTCTCCCCAGTCACTCCACACACCAGGATGCCTTTCTCTCACCATTTACCAACCAGTCTCTCTCCCATCTGTGACCCCATACAGTTATCCTAGTCACTAACCCTCTCACTAGTCACCCCACACACATACACCAGGCTGTCTCTCTCTCACAAGTCATTGCCCCAACCAGTCTCTCTTCTGTCACCCCATATATTCACCCTAGTCACTTCCTTTCTCACCAATTACTAGGGATGTGAATCGTTTTTGAACGATTAAAATTATCGTCAGATAATTTTAAAATCGTCCAAAATCGTTAGAGTGCACGATACAATACAAATGCCCCCGATTTATCGTCAGGGGCATTTGTATTGTATCTTTAAATAGGGCACGGGAAAACTGGCACACCAAAAAAACCCTAAAACCCACCCCAAACCTTTAAAACAAATCCCCCACCCTCCCGAACCCCCCCAAAATGTTTTAAATTACCTGGGGTCCAGTGGGGGGGTCCCGACGCAATCTCCAGCTCTCTGGCCACGGCTGCATTGAGAAATGGTGCCGGTGGCCCTTTGCCCTTATCATGTGACAGGGCAAAGGTAGCGCCGGCTCCATTTTGGTTCCTGGCTCCCGACATCACGAGTGCAGGAGATTGCCCCCGGATCCCCGCTGGACCCCGAGGGACTTTTGGCCAGTTTGGGGGGGGCCTCCTGACCCCCACAAGACTTGCCAAAAGTCCAGCGGGGGTCCGGGAGCGACCTCCTGCACACGGGCCGTATTGCCAATCTTCAAAATGGTGCCGGTGGCCCTTTGCCCTGACATAGTGAGGGCAAAGGTAGCGCCGGTGCCATTTTGAAGATTGGCAATACGGCCCGCGTGCAGGAAGTCACTCCTGGACCCCCGCTGGACTTTTGGAAAGTCTTGTGGGGGTCAGGAGGCCCCCCCAAGCTGGCCAAAAGTCCCTGGGGGTCCAGCGGGGGTCCGGGGGCGATCTCCTGCACGTGTGACATCGGGAGCCAGGAACCAAAATGGCACGGCGCTACCTTTGCCCTGTCACATGATAAGGGCAAAGGGCCACCGGCGCCATTTCTCTTAACGCAGTCGTGGCCAGAGAGAGGGAGATCGTGCCGGGACCCTCCCACTGGACCCCAGGTAATTTAAAACATTTTGGGGGGTTCGGGAGGGTGGGGGATTTGTTTTAAAGTTTCGGGGTGGGTTTTAGGGTTTTTTTTGGTGTGCTGGCTTTCCCGCCCTCCCCTGATTTACGATTTTTAACGATTTAAAAAAAAAAAACAAAAACACGACGATCAGATTTCCCTCCCCCCCAGCCAAAATCGATCGTTAAGACGATCGATCATACGATTCACACCCCTACCAATTACTGCCCCCTCACCCAAACACACAGACAGACACCAGGGGAATTAAAAGTATCCATATCCTAAAATGCCAAGGCCCCTTTCCTAAAATACAAAGGGATTAGCAAATTTTAAAACATGCTTTTGCATTATATGCTTTTGCTTATTCTGACTAGAACTTGATGGAATTATTATATCACTTCTTTGTTTACATTTGTTACCAGGTGGCCATCCCACCACAAATACCACCTTGCAACCTTGGCAACACAAAGAAGTAACTTAGGAGACAGCCAATGGGAATGCAGAACCATACCTCTAGATAATGAACAGCTCCCCAATTAACACTTTTTAACTTATTGGTAACATTTCTAGTTAGTGCACACTAACTATATTTAGTGTGCTCTAATATCCAATTAGCATGTGCTAATAGGGTCATTTATCAAAATGCTATAAGGCATTTTTGCATGCATTGAGGGCTTATCGCTTGTGAAAAGCACTGTTAATGCATGCAATAGCACCATAACATATGGTGTGATGCAAATCTGAAAAAGAGGAAGAGTTAACCATTTTGCTAAACCCTGTTGCATAGCTTCAACTATACCTTTTTCAGTAGCATTAAGGATTTGTTGCATTTTGTGATGTGTTCTCAAAGGCCTCTTTTGGTAGAGTTGAAGCTCCTGGAGAGGGGGGAGAAAGAGAGAGAGAGAGAATCTAGCCACAATGGGCTTACCTTTGACAGGTATTTATATCTCTATGGGAGGCCCACCTAGTAACTCAAGGTGAGGTTATGTAATAGTGTAGGGGTTAGGGGCCATTTTGACATTCAAAGTGAGATATACGAACAGAACAGTGCTCTCGTGTGAAGAATTGATGACCCTCTGAGTGAGGAAACTCACCCAAAGATGATATTTGTGCAATGTTCTCTCAACCTAGCTTGATGTTACCCAGGAAGAGAGTCCATCAAGCTAGGTTGAGAGAACATTGCACAAATATCATCTTTGAGTGAGTTTCCTCACTCCGAGAGTCATCAAATCTTCACAAGAGAGCACTGTTCTGTTCGTATGTCTCACTTTGAATGTCAAAGTGGCCCCTATCGCCTACACTAATACCTAACCTCACCTTGAATTACTAGGTGGGCCTCCCATAGTGATAAAAATACCTATCTAGGGGGAGGGCATTATAGTTAGGTTCTCTCTCTCTCTCTCTCTCTCTCTCTCTCTGCGCTAACTTAGCTCTTCATATAGGTAATTAGCATAAAACACACCCCTTTTACTATCGCATGCGATACTTATCACATTTTGATAAATCCAGGCCAATGTGATCTGAAAATCATCTGCTCTAAATTGCCTTACATTGCCTATCCCTCCCCCCTCCCAAATAAAATGTACGTGCACACTGCAAATATGCATGTACTCTTGAGGTAAATAAAATAGCATGGATGTGTGTACATTCTAATTTTACAGGCAAAACCCCTTTGAAAATTCACACTTTAGATTTTTCTATAAATTTTTACAATTGACTGTATTCTCTACTCTTTCAGAGCTTTTGCAATATTTTTGTAACAATCCCTAAGGTGACAGAAAAAAAGATATAAAATGTTCCACATCCCAGACTGTGTCATAATATAAAGCTCTGTTTTATATCATGAGCTTTATTTGTCATCTCAGATTTCTACTTCAGGGTCTTCTAGGTACTGTATTTGTAAAGCTCAAATTATCTGTCATCTGGTGTATAATTTATATTGCTCATTGGTTTGATTTTGCCATTTCTGTAAAAGACCCTTTATTTAGCAACAGTTATAAATGAAGATAATGTTCTGATTTATTGAAAATGTTTCCAGTGTAGGCTTTGTAAATTATTAGTGGAAATAGAAGCAAAACCTGGAAGTTTGGTTTTATGCTGGCAAGAAAGTGATACTATTTCTGAGTCAATGCTACTAACAGACAGTGCTACTAATTTCATATACACAATTGGTTAGAACAAATTCATTAATGAAATTATAGGTTGCTATTGTCTGTTGTTTTTAATTGTAGATGTATACTGTAGCTCACCACAAATGGTGGAGTGTGCAAGAAATACATTTTTCATCATCATTATTATTATTATATGTTTGTTCCCCAAATGCAACTGCAACATATTAGTATCATACAAACTTGTATACTAATAATAAAATACTTTATTTCATGTGAGCTCTACCTCCTAGCAGTTCATTGTCAGTAACTGCTTCATTCATGGACTCCACACGATACAGAATTCTTCATTTAGCATTCTAACTTTTGAGTGAACTTGATTTCTTTTGAATTTATATCCAACAACTTTCACAAAATAGCATGTCTATTAAAGAAATTAAAGTTTCTTTAGTATCAGTTTCTAAAATAAGTTTTATACTCATCATTAGGATAGCTATGCAATTTTTGTAGTAGGAAATAAAACATTCTTATTGGCTACATTTAAAAAAAAAAAACCAACAACCCTTTCTTCCTGTTAATATTGATATAAATCACATGCATTTCTAAATAAAATACTACAGATCATAATGTTGTACAGATTTATCTGTGTAAGCTCCATGCTATGCAAAAAGTTCTCATTTTTAATGCATGCATTTTCTGAAGCAATTTCCTCACTTGTTGTTGCCTCAGGTACAATCAGGTACAAACTTATAGGGTCATTCATCAAGCCATGTTGGGACCTTATTGTGCAATAAAAGAGGTCTGACATGCAAAAGCTAGAAAATTATGCAAATGAGTGAGTCCTACCGTATTTCATGGTAAAATAACAAATATCGTAGGAAATAGCAACATCCTTTTTATTTGTAGTAGAGTAGAAAAACGTTTTTATTGTGCCATAGCGTCCGTAATCGCGAATCACAGCATTTATCGCATGTGATAAAACGAGGCCTTCTCTCAGACACACCTACACAGCCCTGGTGGCCCAATAAAAACATATTTTCTTACCTGCCCTGTCTTCCTAAAGAAACAATGTTAGGGGAAGTGTACTAGTAGTGGGATACTGGCTGCTTCAGGCTGCTCAGCAACAGCAACTACAACAGGCAAGGGAGGTTCAAACATCTCCTAGGGAACTGGAGCTAGATCTCCTAGCCCCACCAGTGGAGTACTCTGGCCCACAGCAGGGCTTGCCATACAGGATGGCATGTAGGTAATACAAAGAACACATCTTTTATCCATGAGCCACATTGCTGGTAATGCCAGAGGAAGATGCAATTATGAGATATCGACTGAGCTCATAGGCTATCATGGAATTATATCAAGAACTCAGAGGGGATCTGGATCCAGTCACAGAAAGGTCCTGTTCTTTACCAGGCCTCACAAAACTATTGTGTGTTCTGCATTTTATTGCATCTATCTCCTTCCAAACAACAGTCATGGTTGTCAGGGAAATGTCACAAATGTCTTTTTCCTGCTGTCTGGGCCAGGTCATAACAGCTGTACAGAGCCGCTTTACATAAGATTCCCTCATGAAAGGCAAGACTTGCTGTACTTAAAGAGAAGTTTTTATGCCATTGCCAACTTTCTAAATGTTCTGGGAGCTATTGACTCAACTCATGTAGCCATCATCCTAAGCCGTGGCAGGGAGAAGATCTACTACAACAGAAAGCTCTTCTACTCCATCAATGTGCAAGTGGACTGTGACGATCAACTGCACATCCTTGATGTTGTTGCCAGGTACCCGGGAGCTGCACATGAGTCCTTTATACTTAGGCAATCTGGCCTGTGAAAAATTTGAAGACAGCCTCTATTGTAATGGTTGGCTTATAGATAAGAGTGAAGCTTCTTTCTATAGTCCCTCTCCGGCTATTTGTTTACAGCAAATGGCACTGACACAAGAGGCTATCAGAGATATGACTGCATCAGTTTCATGAGATGTTTCATGAGAAGCTTCAGTTTCATGAGAAGTGCCTTGCACAGTTAGGTCAACCAGCCATTGTGCCAGGGTCCAGCTTTCTTTCCCTATGCTGTAGAGGCTTACTAAAGTTATGCTTTCCACTAATTTCAGTGTATGACCGAGCACTACAAACTTTCAATTGGTCAGCTTAAAACAAGTGGCAGTTTAAATCCTCTCTCTTGTAGCTATTGAAAAGTTACTTGTCAACCCAAACATTTTTGGGCACCCGGTGCAGGGTGCCCCAGATCAGACGTGCCTTGTTAGTGCTCTGTCAGCCCTCAACTAATGATACCCATATCGGTATCCTGCCTGCAGCACTTCGGCTCTGATAGCCAGGAGGTCAGCCACAGTTTATTTTCAACATCATAGGGGTAGACAGATTCAATGGAAACTATGGAAGTAGCCTTTTGGGATAATTCTATTCAGTGAGTAATGTCTGACAAAGGTGTATCTTTGGATGACTTAGTACAGAATGGCCAGGAACATGAACAATCATACTGGACTTTCTGGGCCATGGCCATTAGGCTGTCCTCCTTGAGTACACTCTTTCAACATAGAGTGTCTGGGCCTTCACTTGCCATCACATAGTTGTGTTGGCATAGGCCTATCATCAGAGCTATACTGTAACTAGTGGGTTACCACTTTCATTTTCTAGGTTCTTTGCAGTAATCATGATTTTTCAAAAGGATAATATCATTAGGGATGTGAATCAGGCTTCGGACGATTGAAAATATCGTCAATATTTTCAAAATCGTCAGAAATCGGGGGCTCCCCCAAAACGATAGGAAAACCCCACAATATTGATCGTGGGGGTTCCCTTATCATTTTGGGGGAGGACGGGAAAAACGGCACACAAAAATAACCCGATTTTCGGACTATACTTCAATCACTCATCTTTTCTGGGCTTGACTACTGTAATTCTCTTTATATAGGTCTCCCAGATAACACACTTCACTCACTTCAACTGATCCAAAACGCAGCAACACGTATCTTAACAAACTCTTCCATAAAAAATCACATCACTCCGATACTTCAATCATTACATTGGTTACCAATTAAATACAGAATACAATTCAAGATCCTGTACATTAATATACACTCTCTCATCTACACTCCTAATTCAATTACCTTATGTTCCATTCTCCGGATTTACAAACGCACCAGACATCTAAGATCACTGGACAAAAACCTCTTAGACATCCCATCACCACGACAGGCCCGTCTTGACATCACCAGAAAAAGATCATTCTCTGTCATTGGACCTCTCTTATGGAACGCATTACCAGACTCTTTAAGATCCATATCCAACAAACACTTCAAAAAATCCCTAAAAACACATTTATTTCAATCTGCTTTCCATATATCACACACTAAATAACATAACTACTTCTCCATCACACAGGGCACAACATTATTATATATTGATTTATTTTTTATGTAAACTATTCATTGTTTTAGATTTTTATTTTTATTATATATTTTTGTAATTTTGAGCTTTTATAATTTTTTTTTTTTTAAATTATATCTTTATTGTGATTTTCACATATTTTAGTAAGACAAAAACTTACAACGGAAAAAAGATACAGCCATTTGTAATTATATACATTTACATGTACAAAAATCACTATCATGGCTTAATCTTAATATAAGAAATTGAGGAGATAAATTTTAGGAGTAATTATATAGGTATTGTTTTAGATTTTTATTTTTATTATATATTTTTGTAATTTTGAGCTTTTATAATTTGATAATCTTTATGTTCTTTTAAATTTAAATCTTTATTTACATTTGTTTTTTATTTAGTTATGTAAACCGTTTTGATTAAACACTGTTTGTAAAGACGGTATACAAACACTTTTAAATAAATAAATAAATAAATAACCCCTAAACCCACCCCGACCCTTTAAAACTAACCCCTTAGCTTCCCCCACCCTCCCGACGCCCCCCAAAACATTTTACAGTTACCTGGTGGTCCAGTGGGGGTCCCGGGAGCGATTTCCCACTCTGGGCCATCCTCCCGCTACCGGGCCATCGGCTGCCACTAATCAAAATGGCACCGATGGACCTTTGCCCTTACCATGTGACAGGGTATCCGTGCCATTGGCCGGACCCTGTCACATGGTAGGAGCACTGGATGGCCGGCGCCATCTTGTGCTCTTACCATGTGACAGGGGCTGACCAATGGCACTGGTAGCCCCTGTGACATAGTAAGGGCAAAGGCTATCGGCGCCATTTTGATTACTGGCAGCCGATGGCCCGAGTGCAGGAGATCACTCCCGGACCCCCGCTGGACCACAAGGGGCTTTTGGCAAGTCTTGGGGGACCCTCCTGACCCCCACAAAACTTGCCAAAAGTCCAGCGGGTCGGGGTGGGTTTAGGGGTTATTTTTGTGTGCCATTTTTCCCGCCCTCCCCTAACTTGGCCCAGCCCAGAGGCCATGTCCCAATGCTGGGGTCTCAGCCTGGAAAAGAGGCCAGGTCCCGATGCCTATGCCAGAGCCTGGGCTCAAACCCAATGGTGTGGCCCAGCCCAGAAGCCAGGTCCCGATGCTGGGATCTCAGCCCGGACCCAGGCCCAATGCTAGGGCCAGGCTTGGAGGCTGGGTCCTGAAGCCTGGGCCTCAGTCTGTCAGTCTCAGGCATAGACCCAGACCTCTGAGGTCCTCTTCTTAGGTGTCCTTTCTTCTTTCTTCTAATGACACTGTCTGCTGGGGTTGCACCCTCAACGGAGGGTGTCATTTTGCTGTATGGCATATAATATACTTCATTACATTGGCATACATGCTAATCTTATTATGTACATGCTAACACCTTTTTGTAGTGCTCTAAGCTATGTCCATAAAAAAGGAAGCTTTTTTTTATTTCATTAAGAGAAATGAGTGGGTTTAGCTCTTTCAGTTCCAGATAATTATTCTAATCCACATGTACTGAGGAAAAATGAATGCATCCATACACATGCTATAAACTGACTTTTCTGACATATGTTTTTCATACTCAATAGATCTTTTATTTAAAGAAACATCTTTTTTAACATTCTGTATCTATGGAAAAAAAAATTATTGAATAAGTCCCATTGTTCCTTTCTTGTTCCTTTCAAATGCTTCCCTACCCTCATCCCCTCCCTCCTGTCTCCTCCCCTCCACATGAATACACACACGCTACCTCCCCCTCCCCTCCGCCCTATGAAAAGAATAGGGTTAAAAATAAAAGCATATTTATTTTCAATAGAGATATCACTGCCGAAAACAATCAGTGAAATGTATAGTCATAAATGTATTCAGTTTTAAGGATTCCAGGAAATATTGAAAAATTTAGTGCTAATTACTTAAGGTCCTATTAATTCAGACAGCATATCAGAAACAAAATTGGAAAAATACAAAACTTTACTGATTACAATCTTGAAATATGCTGTATTCTATGTTTTCTTTTTTTTTACAGGCCATGCCTGCTTATTTCTAATTCTGTTTAGATAAAGATATATCAAATCAATATTATTGCAATGTGACTTCTGTATATTTGTAATCTAGACCTGAGGTATTTTGGATTGGTATCTTCTTATATATATGCATAGATTACTACATATGTTTATTTTATGAGTGAGAGAAATCCCATAACTCTCAACTAAGTGTTCCAAACATAATTTATTTGTTTGGGTAGCCAAAATGCTTTTTCACAAACAGAATTACCTTCAATTTCCCTCTAGAAATCAGGAGATCTATTTTGCTTTTTATTTTTAAGTCTTTATAATAAACTAAAAATATTAAATAAAGTTCAATTTCAAAGAATGTTGGGATTTTTATACTGGTATCCTCCTGTATATTTTCAATTTTTAAATTGCACTCCCTTTCTTGCAAAACGCATTAATGAAATATTTCAGGCTAGCACTAGATGTAAAGTTATGAGGCAATAGCATCTCCTTAATTCAAGACTGAATTAGCAAGCAAAGATTTGTCAGACTGTTTTACAGGCTTATTCAAACTCTGCTAGAAGATAATACATTCTATTTTAATACTGTTAGCATTAAAAATGGGTAAACTATTCTGGATTAAATTGAAACCCTAGATACAGCAATAAGGACCATGGTATTCACTGGTCCCTTCTGACCCTTCCCAAGATCTAGGGGCATCTCTGCCCCAGTCCCACCCATATCCCTTCTGTTGAAGCACAGAGTTAATGAGTATAACTGCCTTCTGCCCTGCTGCCACCAGCCTTCCAAAATGGTGCCAGCTGACCGGTGCACCTTTTTTGACACTTGTGCACAGGTCAAAGAAGCATGAGATGTCAATCGCATCATTTTGGAAATCAGCAATGGTGAGGAAGGAGAGACTGGTGCTCCCTCCTGCCCCCAACCCCTTCCATCACTTATCAGCAGGGGTAGACAGGGATATAGCTGGCCAGGGAAAAAAGGAGCTCATGGGCTGAGGAGAGAAGGGGAGGTGGGACCAGGACATGAAAGCTCCTTAATCTTAGTGGTGTCAGCAATATAACTGAGTGGGAGGAAGTCAGGAGGAACCACTGACCTTATTTTTGCATCAGAAAACAGGAGGATTCAGGGCACCATGCAGGTTATTCTTGTATATGGTGGTTGAGGAATGGATTAGGAGGCTCCAAGGGCATTATTCTTTATTGAAACCAGAGGGAATTGGGGCACTGTGGCCTTCATTCTTGTATGGAGAACCGAGGGAACCATGGACATTTTGTAATGGGATATAAATAGGAAAATGGTCATCCAGCACTACTTTTAAAGAGATGATGTAGAGCCCAGAGCCTATGTCCATTCCAGACCCTGCTAGGCCACCAGGATGGAATGATGAAGCAAGGGGGGGGGGGGGGTCAGGGAGGGTATGAGGTGGGGAATTAGGGTCTTGGGGGCTTTTTGAAAAAGAGGCAAGGTTTGGGAGGGAGGGGAGAGGCCTGTGCTGTGATTATTTTAGATGTATTAAAATTTCCTCCACCGGCACCACCTCACAGAGTGACAGAGTATTGGACTGGTGTGGGGGATTCGAATTTTACAAGACCCCCCCAAGGGTTTTGTCACTCTTTGGGAAGGAGGGTTAGTTTGGGCCACACCTTCTCTTTAACAAGATGGGGTCCCAGGCTTTGGGGCTGCTGTTGCATGGAATTTTTAGGGGATTAATAATCCACAGTATTTTTCACTATGGTATTTCACCACTGCAGAAAATCCCATGGGATTAACAGTATTTGGTACTATAGTTTAGTTAATCCCACAATATTGTCCGCCTCCAGGGAAAATACCACAGCTAAGTGTAAAACCCTCTTGATCTCTTACCTCATTTATTTATTTATTTAGGGTTTTTATATACCGACATTCTCGATATACATATCAAATCAGGTCGGTTTCCAGATAACAAAACTGTCGCCGGTAAGGCGTTACATTAAACAATAAACAGAGTATTGAACAGATAACGTGCGGCGTTACATTAAACAATCAACATATTGAACAAAAGAACGTAAATCAATAAATATTAAAAATTAGATGTGAAAGAAATATAAAATAGACGACATTAACATTTGTCAAATAACATGAATAAATGGTAAGATAACTGCAAGTAATTGGTAGGTAAGGTTGAAATGTATCGGTGGGGTCTACAGGTGACAGTGTTCAATGTTGAAAGACAAAACTATGGGAAAAGCATGAGCTAGTGGGCTAATGCTGCAAGAGAGGATCTTTCATCTTTCATAGCAGGAGGGTGGACTGTCCAGATTAAGGTCCTGCGGGTCCTGAGGGTATAAGGTCGTATAATGATTCAAGAGAGGATCTTTCATAGCCGGTGGGTGGACTGTCCAGATTAAGGTCCTGAGGGTAAAAGGTCGGTAGTGGGCTATGTATTGCGCTATTTTGCTCTTCGACCGGTGTCGAGGTGTTCCTGTGATTCCGGATAGGCTTGCCGGAAGAGCCACGTTTTTAGGTTTTTCTTGAAGGTTATATGGCAGGTTTCAAGTCGAAGATCAGGCGGTAATGAGTTCCAAAGGGTGGAATTCATATATTCATATATTCATGGGGCATTCCTGGGTCCAGGACCGCCCTGACAGGAGCACCCCCAGGGTACTCTCCATTGGCCCTCACATTCTTGGCGCCTGGCACCTCCACCTGGGAAAGAAGGTGTTAGTGGGTGGGATTTCCCTCCCTTCACCCCAGGAAACAAATGGGACTGTGAATAAGGCTGGCAATACGTACACATATATACAGATTTATTAGACTATATAAGTATATACATTTCTACATGACTATGTACATCATAAGAACATAAGAAATTGCCATGCTGGGTAAGACCAAGGGTCCATCAAGCCCAGCATCCTGTTTCCAACAGAGGCCAAACCAGACTACAAGAACCTGGCAAGTACCCAAACACTAAGAAGATCCATTGCTACTGATGCAAGTAATAGCAGAGGCCATTCCCTAGGACAGCTTGATTAAAAGCAGTTAATGGACTTCTCCTCCAAGAACTTATCCAAACCTTTTTTAAACCCAGCTACACTAACTGCACTAACCACATCCTCTGGCAACAAATTCCAGAGCTTAATTGTGCGTTGAGTGAAAAATAATTTTCTCCAATTGGTCTTAAATGTGCTACTTGCTAACTTCAAGGAGTGCCCCCTAGTCCTTCTATTATATGAAAGTGTGAATAACCTTTCACATCTACTCATGCAAGACCTCTCGTGATTTTAAAGACCTCTATCATATCCCCCCTCAGCCATCTCTTCTTCAAGTTGAACAGCCCTAACCTCTTTAGCCTTTCCTCATAGGGGAGATGATCCATCCCCTTTATCATTTTGGTCGCCCTTCTCTGTACCTTCTCCAGTGCAACTATAACTTTTTTGAGATGTGGTTACTGGTTACCAGAACTGTACACAGTACTCAAGGTGCAGTCTCACCATGGAGCAATATAGGGGCATTATGACATTTTCTGTTTTATTCATCATTACCTTCCTAATAATTCCTAAAATTCTGTTTGCTTTTTTGACTGCTGCAGCACACTGAACCGATTTCAATATATTATCCTAGATCTTTTTCCTGGGTGGTAGCTTCTAATATGGAACCTAACATCATGTAACTACTGCATGGGTTATTTTTTCTTATATACAACACCTTGCACTTGTCCACTTTAAATTTTATCTGCCATTTGGATGCCCAATTTTTCAGTCTCGCATGCTCCTTCTGCAATGTATCACAATCCAATTGTGATTTAACTACTCTGAATAATTTTGTATCATCTGCAAATTTGATAACCTCACTCGTCGTATTCCCTTCCATATCATTTATAAATATATTGAAAAGCATTGGTCCAAGTACAGATCCCTGAGGCACTCCACTGTTTACCCTTTTCCACTGAGAAAATTGACCATTTAATCCTACTTTCTGTTTCCTGTCTTTTAACCAGTTTCTAATCCACAAAAGGATTTTGCCTCCTATCCCATGACTTTTTAGTTTTCTTAGAAGCTTCTCATGAGGGACTTTGTCAAACACCTTCTGAAAATCCAAATACACTACATCTCCTGGTTCACGTTTATCCACATGTTTATTAACCCCTTCAAAAAAATGAAGCTTATTTTTTTTATAATTTTTTAGTTTACATATCAAGAACCCTCTTGAATACAGAAAATTTGTATGAAGTGTTGCGGTCTCCACCGCTTCCCCTCTTTTTTCTGAACTCAGAGCTCACCTCCGATGCCGGGAACGCCACTTCCGCGGCTCTGTTGGGCCTGTGGGGCGTCCGCCATTACTGGGTCATCTCGCTACTGCCACGCGCGCGAGGACGCGCATTATGGACGTACGGACACCGGAAGTCTGGCCCCGCCTGGGCTAACTACGCCACGCCCCAAGCCTGATATAACCGGCGTTCATCTGCCTTCTCATTGCCTTGCAACGAGGGTCGCTACTGTTAGTAGTTCTTAGTTGCGTTTCTGCTGTTCTGCTTTCCCGGTTGACCTCAGCTTGTTCCTGACTCCGCTCCTGCCTGCCGCCTGCCATTGACCTCAGCTCGTTCCTGACTCCGCTTCTGCCTGCCGCCTGCCACTGACCTCAGCTCGTTCCTGACTCCGCTTCTGCCTGCCGCCTGCCATTGACCTCAGCTCGTTCCTGACTCCGCTCCTGCTTGCCGCCAGCCTCCGATCTTGGCCTGCTCCTGAGACTGCATCGACTGGCTGTCAGCCTGACTCGGGTTTGTCTTCCTTACTCTCTGCCCGGTCTGGCTCTTTGCACGCTTCTGACCCTGGTCCTGCCTTCAGCAGGTCACAGCCTACGTTCCACTACAGACTCTGTTCCTGTTACCTGTCTGCTCCGCTCCACGGCTTACTGCAGATCCCAGCCCTGCTCTCTACTGCTTGTTCAGCAGGCTACAGACTCTATCTACTGCCCCGCTCTCGCCAGGCCTTCCTGTTTTCTGCTGCTGGACTCTGTGGATTACTCTTGCCCAGGCCTTCTCTATAGAGACTGTTACTGCGCTCCTAAGTCCCAAGGTTCTAGGACCCTACGGGCTCCTCCTGGGGGGTCCCTGGTTCCCGGGTGAAGACCTGTGCCTGTGGCTCTTAAGTCCCAAGGTTCTAGGACCCTACGGGCTCCTCCTGGGGGGTTCCTGGTTCCCGGGTGAAGACCTGTGCCTGTGGCTCTGCCTCCCGAGCTACTCTAACCAGGGTAGTTCGGTTCAAGGGTTCACATCTGGACTGCAGCTTCCCAGACTGCAACAGTTTGCAAGGCCATGGACTCGGCGGAGTCTCCCAGCCTGCAGGCTATCCCTGGAATGGCGCAGCGCCTTCAACAGCAGCAACACTCTATTGATATTCTTGCTGCCACTGTGGATCAACTGGTCTCTCGTCTAGAAGCTTCTACTCGCCAAGGGTCTTCTGTATCTGTCGCTGTTCCCAATACACAGTTGCCGGCCCCTAGCAGGTACGCTGGGGACAGTAAGTCCTGCCGCGGGTTCCTGAACCAATGTCAAGTACGGTTCACCTTGTTGCCAACCCAGTTTCCCACTGAAGCGGCTAAAGTGGCCTATATTTTTTCTCTACTGGATGGCAAGGCACTAGAATGGGCTTCCCCCTTGTGGGAACGCTCCGATCCTCTGCTACAGAATCTTCAGGAGTTTCTTCTTCAGTTTCGCCTGGCCTTTGATGACCCTGCACGCCAGTCCACGGCGGCGTCTGAACTCCTGCATCTCCGACAGGGCACACGTCCAGTAGCGGAGTACATTATCAACTTCCGGACCCTGGCCATGGAACTGGCTTGGCAGGACGATTGTTTAAAAGGGATCTTCCTGGAAGGGCTGGCTGGTCGGATTAAAGATGAACTGGCAGGACGAGAGATTCCTGAGGACTTGAATGACTTAATGGACATTGCAGGCAAGGTTGACCGCCATCTTCAACAGCGTGACAGAGAGACTCGGTCGGTTAATAGGAGTCAGCCACGCCTACACAGGTCTCCGCTGCAAAGGACTTCTCCTGCTGCCAACCCTGCTTCTGAATCCATGCAGCTGGGCAGGTCACCACTTACTCCGGAAGAGAGGAGCCGTCGGCGCTCGCTAGGCCTCTGCCTTTATTGTGGAGGTAAAGGACATTTCCTGTCATCTTGCACTGAGCGTCCGGGAAACGCCCGTGCCTAGGTTATACCGAGGAGCTACACCTAGGCGCTACCGGATCCGCTCCTCTCTGCACTCTGCCTGTAACCCTCAAGTACCCCGGTGGGGAGATCCAGATTCGGGCCTTTGTCGATTCTGGGGCCGAGGGGAACTTTATTGTGGCCGAGCTCGTGAAACAACTGGGCCTGCCTACTGAACCAAGGAATCCTCCCCTATGCATCTCTTCGATCCGAGGGACCCTGTTGCCTGGAGTTATCTCTCGCTCTACGAGACCTGTAACCTTGCAGACGGGTCTATTTCACTCCGAGGAGATTTCTTTACTCGTCCTGGAATGAGCCGTGCATCCATTGGTGCTGGGACTTCCTTGGCTCCGTCAGCATTCCCCCGTCATCAGATGGGATGACTTCCAGCTGGTTAGCTGGGGTTCTGCCTGCTTTGACCAATGTTTGCGGCTTCCTCGCCCTCCCAACGCTCTGCATCTCTGTTCCACACATCTCCTGCCAGAGGCTTACCAAAGTTTTCAGGATGTCTTCTCTAAGGAGATGGCGGAGATTCTCCCGGAACACAGACCCTTTGAATGTCCCATTGATCTGGTTCCCGGTACTACACCGCCTTGTGGCCGTGTATATCCTCTCTCTCTACCATAGACTAAGGCGATGTCCCAGTACATCTCCAAGAACTTAGGGATGTGAATCGTTTTTCAACGATTAGAATTATCGTCCGATAATGTTTATATCGTCTTAAATCGTTATAGAACACGATACAATAGAAATTCTAACGATTTATCGTTAAAAATCGTTAAATCGTGTTAGTGCGCACTAAATCGAGTTAGTGCGCACTAACTCCCCGTTAGTGCGCACTAACTCGATTTAGTGCGCACTAACTGAAAATGATACAAATAAACACTTTCCAGGTCACTGAAGGTCAGTTAGGAATGAATATGTGTTCCTATTGGCTGGCTGCCCTCTTATCTATTGATGTTACCAAGGTTACCACTGAGGTGATGGTTGGGGGGATGGGAAATGGAACTGGAAACTAACGAACACCAACAGAAAATGAAACAAAGTGTTCACACTTCCCAGGTCAGTAAAGGTCACTTAGGAATGAATATGTATGTATGAATTCCTATTGGCTGGCTGTGCTCTTATCTATTGATGTTACCAAGGCTAACACTGAGGTAATGGTTGGAGGGATGTGAAATGGAAACAGTTGGAAGCTTGACAAAAAAAGTAATGTAATGATCAGCACTCACGTGACTAGAACTTGTTTGTTTATTATTTTTGTTAGCAGGCACCTGAAATGCTAGTGCATGTTGAATTTGCCAATCACTGTGCATTTTAGAAAGGTGGTCCTGGCTGGAACTGTACACAGTTCAAATATATGTAATTGATTGTTGGTAAGTGTATTTTTTAAGTAGCCACACTGGCACAAGTATGTTTACTTTTCCTCCTACTTAACTCACTAGCTCAGCTTTGTAAGAAGGGCTTCTCTGCTTGTGTGTTGTTTTTGTTTGGTGTGAGGAGAGCAGAAACATCAGATCTTTATTCAATCTACTACAGTCATCTCTTACAGTGCCCTATCCCTATTAATACCAGGAGTGTTGTGATCTTCCTGCACACAGTGCCCTAACCCTGATACCAGTCTGAGACAGCTCCCTCCCTGCATTACTAGTGAGAGGCTGGCTTCACAGACAGGGGGGAGCTGCCTGACCCTCACTCCTGACTTCCCCCATGTCCCAGCTAGTGAATGGTGTGTGGGTGAGGGGGGGGGGGGGAGGAGGATGGTGAAGTCTGAGACAGCTCCCTCCCTGCATTACTAGTGAGAGGCTGGCTTCACAGACAGGGGGGAGCTGCCTGACCCTCACTCCTGACTTCCCCCATGTCCCAGCTAGTGAATGGTGTGTGGGTGAGGGGGGGGGGAGGATGGTGAAGTCTGAGACAGCTCCCTCCCTGCATTACTAGTGAGAGGCTGGCTTCACAGACAGGGGGGAGCTGCCTGACCCTCACTCCTGACTTCCCCCATGTCCCAGCTAGTGAATGGTGTGTGGGGGGGGGGGGGAGGATGGTGAAGTCTGAGACAGCTCCCACCCTGCATTACTAGTGAGAGGCTGGCTTCACAGACAGGGGGGAGCTGCCTGACCCTCACTCCTGACTTCCCCCATGTCCCAGCTAGTGAATGGTGTGTGGGTGAGGGGGAGGGGGAGGATGGTGAAGTCTGAGACAGCTCCCTCCCTGCATTACTAGTGAGAGGCTGGCTTCACAGACAGGGGGGAGCTGCCTGACCCTCACTCCTGACTTCCCCCATGTCCCAGCTAGTGAATGGTGTGTGGGTGGGGGGGGGGGGGAGGATGGTGAAGTCTGAGACAGCTCCCTCCCTGCATTACTAGTGAGAGGCTGGCTTCACAGACAGGGGGGAGCTGCCTGACCCTCACTCCTTACTTCCCCCATGTCCCAGCTAGTGAATGGTGTGTGGGTGAGGGGGGGGGGAGGATGGTGAAGTCTGAGACAGCTCCCTCCCTGCATTACTAGTGAGAGGCTGGCTTCACAGACAGGGGGGAGCTGCCTGACCCTCACTCCTGACTTCCCCCATGTCCCAGCTAGTGAATGGTGTGTGGGTGAGGGGGGGAGGAGGATGGTGAAGTCTGAGACAGCTCCCTCCCTGCATTACTAGTGAGAGGCTGGCTTCACAGACAGGGGGGAACTGCCTGACCCTCACTCCTGACTTCCCCCATGTCCCAGCTAGTGAATGGTGTGTGGGTGAGGGGGGGGGGGGGAGGATGGTGAAGTCTGAGACAGCTCCCTCCCTGCATTACTAGTGAGAGGCTGGCTTCACAGACAGGGGGGAGCTGCCTGACCCTCACTCCTGACTTCCCCCATGTCCCAGCTAGTGAATGGTGTGTGGGTGAGGGGGGGGGAGGATGGTGAAGTCTGAGACAGCTCCCTCCCTGCATTACTAGTGAGAGGCTGGCTTCACAGACAGGGGGGAGCTGCCTGACCCTCACTCCTGACTTCCCCCATGTCCCAGCTAGTGAATGGTGTGTGGGTGAGGGGGGGGGGGGAGGATGGTGAAGTCTGAGACAGCTCCCTCCCTGCATTACTAGTGAGAGGCTGGCTTCACAGACAGGGGGGAGCTGCCTGACCCTCACTCAAGCAGAGAAGCCCTTCTTACAAAGCTGAGCTAGTGAGTTAAGTAGGAGGAAAAGTAAACATACTTAAAAAATACACTTACCAACAATCAATTGCATATATTTGAACTGTGTACAGTTCCAGCCAGGACCACCTTTCTAAAATGCACAGTGATTGGCAAATTCAACATGCACTAGCATTTCAGGTGCCTGCTAACAAAAATAATAAACAAAGAAGTTCTAGTCACGTGAGTGCTGATCATCACATGTCAAGCTTCCAACTGTTTCCATTTCACATCCCCCCAACCATTACCTCAGTGGTAACCTTGGTAACATCAATAGATAAGAGCACAGCCAGCCAATAGGAATACATATTCATTCCTAAG
The DNA here is from genome assembly GCF_901001135.1 of Rhinatrema bivittatum. Classification (NCBI taxonomy): domain Eukaryota; kingdom Metazoa; phylum Chordata; class Amphibia; order Gymnophiona; family Rhinatrematidae; genus Rhinatrema; species Rhinatrema bivittatum. The sequence goes on from NC_042615.1 coordinate 153,040,364, forward strand.
TGACCTTTACTGACCTGGGAAGTGTGAACACTTTGTTTCATTTTCTGTTGGTGTTCATGAGTTTCCAGTTCCATTTCCCATCCCCCCAACCATCACCTCAGTGGAAACCTTGGTAACATCAATAGATAAGAGGGCTGCCAGCCAATAGGAACACATATTCATTCCTAACTGACCTTCAGTGACCTGGAAAGTGTCTATTTGTATCATTTCGAGTTAGTGCGCACTAACGGGGAGTTAGTGCGCACTAATCGGAAAAAACGATTTTTAACGATTTTTCAATGAAATAATCGTGCCAAACACGATTTTCTTCTCCTGCCACATGATTTCTATCGTTAAGACGATATGGAAAACGATTCACATCCCTATTAGCCAAGGGATTTATTCATCCTTCCCGCTCACTGGCAGGTGCTGGATTCTTTTTTGTGGGCAAAAAGGATGGTTCGCTATGTATTGACTATCGTGGTCTCAACGCCATTACTAAGCGAAACCGCTACCCATTGCCACTCATCCCGGAACTACTGGACCGTCTCCAAGGAGCTCGCATTTTTACCAAGCTGGACCTGACAGGGGCCTATAACCTCGTACGTATTCGCCCAGGAGACGAATGGAAGACGGCATTCAACACACGTGATGGGCATTATGAGTACCTCATAATGCCCTTTGGGCTTTGTAATGCCGCCGCCGTCTTCCAGCACCTCATGAACGAGGTTCTGCGAGAGATGCTCCATTCCCATGTGATAGTCTACTTGGATAATGTCCTCATATACTCCAAGGACATAGACTCCCACCGCCAGCATGTTTGCCAGGTCTTTCATGCCCTCCGGGCCAATCATTTATATGCCAAGCTTGAGAAATGCGTGTTTGAAGCTAAATCTCTACCGTTCCTGGGTTATATTATTTCAGCAGCTGGCTTTTGCATGGACCCAGAAAAGGTAGCCGCCATCACGAAATGGCCCCAGCCCACGGGTCTCAAAGCCCTTCAGCGCTTCCTGGGGTTTGCGAACTTTTATAGACATTTTATTCCACGTTATTCTCACCGTGTGGCTCCTCTTACAGCCTTGACCCGGAAAGGAGCAGATGTCAAGCACTGGCCAGAGGCTGCTGTCGCGGCCTTTTCCGATCTCAAGGAGGCCTTCCTTTCGGATGTCTGTCTCCGACACCCGGACCGTTCACGACCATTCATCGTGGAGGTCGATGCCTCCAGCATCGCTGTCGGAGCGGTTCTCAGCCAGCACTCTGATACTGGTCAACTCCTGCCTTGCTCGTACTTTTCCCAGAAGTTCTCAGCCGCTGAAATTAACTATTCCATTGGGGATAAAGAGTTGCTGGCGATAAAACTCACCTTCGAGGAATGGAGACAGTGGCTTGAGGGCTCCTTGCACACTACCACCATTTACACGGATCATAAGAATTTGGAATTCTTGACCCAGGCTCAACGACTGAACCCTCGCCAAGCCCGCTGGGCCTCGTTTTTCAGTCGTTTCGACTTTGTTGTACAGTACCGTCCCGCTGCTAAAAACCTTCGAGCAGACGCCCTGTCTCGCACCGCTTGTGCCGAGGAGGACATTGACCCACCACAATTCATCTTAGACCCCTCCAAGATTCGGATCTCTGCCATGACCATCCTCTCACAAGACCGCACAGTGCTCTCACGCCGGGACCGTTTGACTGCATTACGATGGGCCCACGACTCCTTGATCGGAGGACATGCTGGACGAGAAAGGACCCTGGAGCTTGTTAACCGGTATTACTGGTGGCCCAACATCCGGCGAGACGTCGCCTCGTATGTGGCTTCTTGCCCTACCTGTGCTCGCCAGAAACCCAATTCTGGCTCCCCATATGGTCTCTTGCACCCGCTTCCGGTTCCCACTGAACCATGGACCCATATAGCTACAGACTTCATTGTTGACCTACCTCCATCCCAGGGACATACGGTCGTCTGGGTCACGGTTGACCGTTTCTCAAAAATGGTCCATCTGGTTCCCTTGCCTAAGCTTCCCTCTGCACCCGAGTTGGCCCACCTGTTCGCCCAACATGTGTTCAGGCTTCACGGTCTCCCTCAAGATATCATTTCAGACAGAGGTTCGCAGTTTGTGGCCTGCTACTGGAGAGCCCTCTGTAAATGCTTCCAGGTTAAGCTTAGTTTCTCCACAGCCTTTCATCCTCAAAGCAACGGATAGACCGAGAGAATGAACAGGACTCTAAAAACCTATCTCCGGGCCTTCATTAATGAAAGACAAGACAATTGGTCTGAGCTCTTACCCTGGGCCGAATTTGCCTATAACAACCAGGTCCATACCGCCACAGGCAAATCTCCGTTCCATCTAGCATATGGTAAACCATTACGACCACCACTTCCACTAGAGGCTCCCAGTGCCTCACCCGCTGCTCAAGTAACAGCCCAGCAACTCCGGGAGCGACCTCCTGCACTTGGACCATCGGCTGCCAGTATTCAAAATGGTGCCGATAGCCTTTGCCATTACTATGTCACAGGGGCTACCAGTGCCATTGGTCAGCCCCTGTCACATGGTAGGAGCACAAGATGGCGCCGGCCATCCAGTGCTCCTACCATGTGACCTGGTCCTGCCAATGGCACGGATACCCTGTCACTTGGTAAGGGCAAAGGGCCATCGGCGCCATTTTGATTAGTGGCAGCCGACGGCCTGGGAGCGGGAGGACGGCCCAGAGCAGGAGATCGCTCTCGGGACCCCCACTGGACCACCAGGTACCTATAAAATGTTTTTCTGGGGGGTCGGGAGAGTGGGGGAAGCTAAGGGGTTCATTTTAAAGGGTTGGGTGGGTTTTTTGTTTATCAGCTTGGGCGCAGCCGATAAACAAAACCGCGATCGGGCCCGATGCAAAAAAACCCCACATGTGAATCAGAACCAGAATCCGAACTGATTCCGGTTCCAATTCACATTTCTAGTTGTTAATACTGTAAGGTGTTAAGATGGTGGCAATAGGAGTGGGGAGGGAGGACTCGTATAGCTGATACACAAGGCAGCCGGTGAGCAGTGGGGGCGGCTGCTCAGGCTGTAGTCCCACCCTTGCTGGGATGCGGCGGGGTGAGAAATATTTGAAGGACTGTAACTCAGCATGCCACTGGGGGTGTGGTGGAGTGCAAGCGGGGTGGGGGGTTTGAGGGGCAGATTGTATAATGCTTATGTTTATTCAGGCTCAGGTTGTGTAGTATTTCACAATAAACTTTGGCCTTTCATAAAGCCATACATTGAGTGCTGCATTTTGTGGAGGAGGGGAAACAAGACGCTCAATTCCTGCCTTACCCATGTTAGTAAATGCTATACAACAAACTGCACCTAGGAAAGAGAAATGCTTAACCAATGTGTAGATTCAATCTGACAATGATTTTCCTATGTTTATTCCATAGCAACACTTACTGAATTTCATGGCAGAAAGCCATCACATTCACTTATGTTTTATATACTGTATACTGTACACGTCTTTTATTATCTTGCTAGCCGTTGTGATGGCTCCACTGAACGATGGTATACAAAACCAGTAAGTAAATAAATAAATAAATAAATAAAATAGCTGATTAGATAATAGGACTGTAAAATAAATGAATCTTTACACAGAATGTTTGCATAAAATCATAAGAATGATATATGATGCCGTATTGATTAGCAAATATATACAAAGTATTTCCCCATTTTGTTGGAGGAATTATGGTGAAAACTGTCTCTTTTATCTATATCTGATGATCCTGTCAAAACGTTTTGGGTATGAATGTGATATAATTGAGGAGAACATGCCCTCAAAATTGCTTATGACTCGTCATGTCTTTCTACTGGAAGCAAACCCATGGAAAAACTTTAAAGATTTACGCTATGAGACATGGATTTGTGACTCATCCAGCAGCAGTGAGAATTGTGATGGCGGCAAATTTGAAAAAAAAAAAAAAAGCCATTCTTCTTTCACCATTCCCAGTTCAGCCTTCCTCCTCCTCCTGCCTCCACCCCCCCCCCCCCCCATACACACACCTTCCAATTAAACACATGTACATATATAAATCTGAATAGTTAAAAACCATTTAGGATATTTTTTTGCTATAAAATGGAAAGAAGCTCATAAATACCAATTAGTTCAGATTCAGTTCCTCAGCCTTGTAGAAGTCAGCCTATCTTTAGGGAAGAAACCACTCCATCTTCAGGATTTTCAGCTTTAATGAAGTGATGTAAAAGACACAAGATCCATAATATAATGTGATGTTTCTTTTTACTAAATGGCTGTTCCAACATTATTATACCAGCAATTTGCAAACTCAATAATTTTCAAATTTATAGTATTACTTATCCTTTAAGAAGTATACTTTAACGCCTATTACTGTGACTTTTTAATTTGATATTGACTTAGATGTGAATACTATGAGATGATTTGTTACCTATGAGTTACATTTCTTCCTTTTTCTATCCCCTGGGTATTATTACCAGTAGCTGTAGATTTCTCCAATGCAAGTTTCTGTGACATAAATCATTTTATTAGCCTGCATGGTTTAAGAAAGTTATTTGAACTGTCAGGGATTCATTACTCCATTGAAAAGTATTAGAATTTAGGGGGTAATTATATTTAAAAAAAAAAAGTCCACCTAAATTAGGCAGCAGAAATGCCTATAAGTTATAACAGTTTTCAATGCAGACTTGTACACATAAGTCCACTTTGAATGTATCTGCACAATTGCCCTGCTAATCTCTGCATGAACAATCTTCTGGAAAATAAGTTTAAATATATTTTTTATTTAAAAATTAAAATTACACATAGCCATATTATATGACAATGAGTTGTTCCTTCATACCACCATGCAAAAAGCAGAAGCATCTTACAAAGATCAAATTACATCTAAACCAGAACACATCCCAAATTCTCACCCACGCCTCCACAAGTTACATCACTGAGGAACACCATACCTGGTATTATATCAACTGTACAAAACCCACAGTCATCTTTATAAACTACATTATATCACACAGTAAAACACATTGCACTCTGTGGGGCAATGAGTGCATATATCCCAGATCTTCAAGAACTCTAAAGGGTAGATTTTAAAAAATTTCGCGATTGCGTACTTTTGTTCGTGCACCAGGCGCAAACAAAAGTACGCTGGATTTTATAAGATATGCGCGTACCTGCGCATATCTTATAAAATCCGGGGTCGGCGCGCGCATGGGGGTGCACATTTATGCAACCTGCGCGCGCTGAGCCCAGCGCGCGCTGCCTGTTCCTTCCGAGGCCGCTCCGATTTCGGAGCGGCCTCGGAGGGAACTTTCCTTCGCTCTCCCCCACCTTCCCCTCCCTTCCCCACCTAACCCACCCCCACGGCCCTATCTAAACCCCCCCTCCCTTACCTTTGTTTCAGGATTTACGCCTGCTAAAAGCAGACGTAAATCTGTGCGCGCCGGCCGGCTGCCCCGCTCCGTGTTCCGGTCCCGGGGGCTGATGCGGAGGCCGCGGCCACGCCCCCAGAACACCCCCGGGCCAAAACCACGCCCGCGTCGTTGCCCCCAAAACGCCGCGTCACACCCCCGAAATGCCGCGTCATTCTGCCACGACCCCCGACACGCCTCCTCCCGCCCCTTTTGAAAAACCCCGGGACTTACGCGCGTCCCGGGGCTCTGCGCGCGCCGGCAGCCTATGCAAAATAGGCACGCCGGTGCGCCAGGGCCCTGCGCGCGTAAATCCGGCTGGATTTACGTGCGCAGGGCATTTAAAATCCGCCCCAAGGCAATAACTTTAATATCGGCGAGCGGGCACACATGTGCACGTGTTTATTGGTCTATGTCCAGGGATGTGTCCATTTTATAACATAGGCGCGTATTGTGTGCATGTTATAAAATAGTTTGGACGTACGATTGTGTGTACTCAATTTTAAATATTTGTGTGCGCACAAATCCCATATCTACTGTATAAGAGGGGAAACTTTACAAGGGATGCATGCTGACGCCATTTGTTGTTTTCCCAATTCATTCCCAGTTTTCCCAGTTAAGGGATAGGACTTCCAAAACCCCCAAGTTTAATACCTTCCCTTTCCCTCTCTTAGCCCTGACCTATAAAATGCCACTGACTTGCCTACATTTTTATGTTTAAAAACTTACATGTCATCCATAGCTGAAGTAAGGGCCCTGGCGCATGCCTGTGCACTTAAGTATTTACGTGCTCATCTCTTGGCCAGGCCCTGACATGCCCATGCCTCACCTAGACCACACCTACGCCCTGCCCCTTTTTTTCAACTTCTTACTTGTGCAGGTAGCTGCATGTACGCCCGTACTCAGGTGGCTTTTAAAATCCACTCGGCATGCACCAGCCCAACTTGTGCACGTTTATTTTAATTGATGCTCACTAGGCTTTTAAAATTCACCTATAAGCTTTTTCCTCAGTATCAGCATTTTCAATGCACTTTTCCATGACCATAATTATATTGTATTGAGTTTCTCAGTTGTTACAAAGTAGGGACTTCCTATTGGAACTTTTGTTATAAGATAGATATTTTCACCAGCAATAAAACTCCTCCTCAATAATATGATGTACTTATCTTTAAAAGCAATAGTCTTCAAATCTTCAAATAGGAAAACTGGAGCTTCCATTGGCAACCTTACTTTTGCCATCTTATAGATATAACCTTGTACTTTTCCCCAGAAATTCCTGAGTGAGAGGACAAGATTAAAACTGATGGCCCAGAGTACTCAATGTATTTTTGCATTTAACCTATATATCGGACTGAGCAATATTCAACACATTTTTAGGAACAATAAAATCACAAAATAAATTTTAATTGTGTTTCCTGTAAAATGACTTTAGTTCTTAGAGATCAAATTCTAGAAAAGTATTTAACATAATTAGAAGGACTCAGCTCTATGTCCATTTCCCACTTCCATCTTCCTTACACCTTAGTATTTTGTGTTAGATTGTAAAGAAAGGAAGCAGTATGTCAGACAGCATCAGATAAAAATTCCCTGTTCTTGTGACTTAGCTCTTGTTGATCTAAGGAATGAATTAAAGGCCGAATTTTTAAATGGCCGTGTGCATAAAAATCAGGATTTACGTGCATGGTTGGGCCCTGCATGCACAGCGCGCGTTTTCAAAAAGGCACGGCTACGCACACAAGTCCCGATACGTGCACAAGTGTCGTGCCCTGAAAAAGGGAGTGGGCTGGGGAGCGTGGTCTGGGTGGGGAGGGGCAGAGCAGGGCAGGATTGAGGCCAGCCGGGACAGCAGGATGAGGTTTGGGGGGTGAGTTAGGTTTAGGAGGGCAGTTTAAAATTCTCAGTCATACGCACAAACAGCACAGTTACCATCAGTGAAGATTTAATGTGATTTGGAGGGATGAAAGGTGAAAGAAGAGTAGATTTGTTCCATATTCTCTCTACCTAGCTGATTGCAGCTAGGTTGAGAGTGCATCAAGCAAGGTAGAGTGAACATGGTACAAATCTACTCTTCTTTCACCTTTCATCCCTCCAAATCACATTAAATCTTCATCATCCCTCCAAATCACATTAAATATTCACTGATGGCAATTGTGCTGTTTGTACGAATGACTGTGCATATTAAACTGCCCCCCCAAAAAAAACCAACTCACCACCAAACCTCACACTGAGTTACTAGTGCCCCCCTCACAGTGATATAAATAGTTAACTTTTTTGCGAGTCTCTCTCTCTCTTAAATTTGTGATAAATCCTGTTTTGACCATAAAGCACAGCTTGCTCAGAAAAAAAGTGTAGTTAAATCCTGTGATAGTGTGTGTTATGTTATTGCGTGCGACTTTAAACTGCCCTCATTTACTCAGCCCAGACTCCTCCCACTTGAATCAAGTTTGCATACGCAATTTGCGATGTAGTAGTTATCAAGGGTGTTAGGGCCCTAACATGTTTTGATAAATAACCTTCTTAGTTCTTTGAAAAAGGGAACTGATGAATAAGGCTTTCAACTCCTGCTTTGTTAAATATAGGGGTGCCATTTGGAATAAATAAAGTCACTTAGGGAGGACCATTATTTGCAAAAGGCTTACCCTGCCAGCTGGGCACAGAGGAAAGCCAGCCCAATTTAGCAAAATATTCTTTGTATGTGTAAAGAGCACTTGATAATTTACCAAGTGCATTTTAGAGGGATCTCGATGTAACTGGATTCCCAAATATTTAAAGGACTTTGTCGCTCTTTGCATTGGAAAATCTAGGCCACAGATTTCTGTTACAGGATCCAGCATTGGCAATGCCTTTGACTTATCGAGGTTAATTTGTAAGGCTGCTAACATTCTATAAATTGAATTCCTCTAAAATAACTGAAAGAGAGAATTTACACTTTGTAATATGATCCAAAATACCATCTGTGAATGCTGCTAACTTAAATGAATGGGCATTCCATTGTCCTACAGGCACCCTTTAATTTTCAGATATTCTTCAGAAGAGGTTATCTTTTGGAAAATATATGTGCATACTTCTGAAAATCCAAAAGTACACATGCAAGTCCAAATTCCTCCCCAGTTCGACTCCTGGGAATGCCTCTACTCAGTCTGGGTAAACTTACACATAGACAGGCAGCACAGGGGTAAATTAATCCACATATTGGGTGATCGATTGTTTGACCATGGAAATATTTTGAAAATGTCATAATCTATGTAGTATGTACTAGGGATATATGTAGAAAAACATTTTGTTTTCAGTTTGTTAATTTCTTTTGTTTGTCTCCATAATTTGTTTTGTTCATTTCAAATGAAAACATAAAGTTCATTTATTCTTGTCATTCATTTATTTTCCATTAAAGTCAATTTTAGGGGAAGAGGGGCAGTTTGCAAATAACAGTCTTTTAGTATACTATTTTTGGGGAATGTTTTGGTATATACTAGAGATGTGAATCGTGTCCTCGATCGTCTTATCGATCGATTTCGGCTGGGAGGGGGAGGGAATCGTATTGTTGCCGTTTGGGTGTGTAAACTATCGTGAAAATCGTTAAAATCGTGAGCCGGCACACTAAAACCCCCTAAAACCCACCCCCGACCCTTTAAATTAAATTCCCCACCCTCCCGAACCCCCCCCCCCCCCCAAATGCTTTAAATTACCTGGGGATCCAGCGGTGGTCCGGAACGGCGGCGGTCCGAAACGGCCCCCTCAATTGAATCGTGTTGTCTTCAGCCGGCGCCATTTTGCAAAATGGCCGCCGCAAAATGGCGGCAGCTATAGACCAAAATGATTCGACGCAGGAGGTCGTTCCGGACCCCCGCTGGACTTTTGGCAAGTCTTGTGGGGGTTAGGAGGCCCCCCCAAGCTGGCCAAAAGTTCCTGGGGGTCCAGCGGGGTTCCGGGAGCGGTTTCCTGCCGCGAATCGTTTTCCGTACGGAAAATGGCGCCGGCAGGAGATCGACTGCAGGAGGTCGTTCAGCAGGGGTTCCGGACCCGCCGCTGAACGACCTCCTGCAGTCGATCTCCTGCCGGCGCCATTTTCCGTACGGAAAACGATTCGCGGCAGGAGATCATTTTCCGGACCCCCGCTGGACCCCCAGGGACTTTTGGCCAGCTTGGGGGGGCCTCCTGACCCCCACAAGACTTGCCAAAAGTCCAGCGGGGGTCGGGAACGACCTCCTGCAGTCGAATCGTGTTGGTCTATGGCCGCCGCCATTTTGCGCCGCCATTTTGAAAAATGGCGCCGGCTGAAGACAACACAATTCAATTGCAGGAGGCCGTTCTGGACCGCTGCCGTTCCGGACCGCCGCTGGACCCCCAGGTAATTTAAGGCTTTTGGGGGGGGGGGTTCGGGAGGGTGGGGGATTTAATTTAAAGGGTCGGGGGTGGGTTTTAGGGGTTTTTAGTGTGCCGGTTTTCCTGCCCTCCCCCTTCCCCCGATTTACGATTTTTTGACGATAAATCGGGGGAATTGGTATTGTATCGTGGCCCTAAAGATTTTTGACGATTTAAAATATATCGGACGATATTTTAAATCGTCAAAAAACGATTCACATCCCTATTGCCTATGCCCTTGTCCCTCCACTGCCAGCACCAATTCCAATGCCACATTGCACTGACTCTGCCTTATCTATCTTTTTATCCTAACATAGTAACATAGGGGCAGATTTTCAAAGGGGTACGCGTGAAAGATACACATGTAACCCCCGAAAACCTGCCCCAAGCTCCCCCTGTGCACGCCGAGCTTATGTTGAATAGGCTCGGCAGCGCGCGCAAGCCCCGAGGCTTTCCTGGAGGGCGTGTCGGGGGCATGTCGCAGTGGCGTGTCATCCGGGGCGGGGCTGTGGGCGTGGTTTCGGTCTGGTGGCATTTCGGGGGTGTGGCTGAGGCCTCTGAAATTGCTCCCGGGCCGGGGAATCACGCACCGGCGGCTGGCCAGCAGGCGTAACTTTTCAAACAAAGGTAGGGGGGGTTAGATAGGGCTGGGGGGGTGAGTTAGGTAGGGGAAGGGAAGGGAAGGTGTGCATATCTATTAAAATCCGGCGTACTCTTGTTTGCACCGGTCATACGAACAAAAGTACATGCGGGCGTACTTTTTTAAAATCTACCCCTTAATGAATGACGATAGATAAAGACCTAAATGGTCCATCTATTCTGCCCAGCAAGTTTTTATATTTATATTTTTATTTTATTTTTAGAGTAGGAGCAACTGCCACTACATTTATTTATTTATTTGTTTAAATATTTATGTACCGATTTTACAATAAAATATTGGTCAAAGTGGTTTACAATAAAAGTAAAAACAATAACAGGTTTTTGAGAAGGAAAAGATACATACATAAAATTATAAATAATTAACAAGATTAAAAAGAAAATGCAGGCTATCCCCAAACCTTCTGCTAAGGATAATAGCAACTGCCACACTGTCTAACTGCCCCAAGCTTCCAAAAATAAAGCTAAAACTGGCAACAGGCCTGTGGTTTTCCCCTGCCAAAAAAATCTCTCTTTAGCTTGAGAAGTGAAGCACTTGTATTGCTAGTGCTACCAGATGTACTTGGATCTGCACTAAGAAGTGCCTTTTAAAAAGATACAAAGTTTTTCTTCTCCCTCTGCTATTGTTGCTACAGAGCCTTCATCTTCCTCCCATTCCTTGTGTCATGATATAAAATTGACACAGTCACTACTGGAGAGCCTATGGAAAGGGGTTTGTCTTTTTACAAGTAATGCTAATGGGATAGATTTTATAAATGTACGCACGGGCGTACTTTTGTTCGTGCACCAGGCGCGAACAAAAGTATGCTGGATTTTATAAGATACGCGCGTAGCCGCGCGTATTTTATAAAATCCGGGGTTGGCGCGTGCAAGGGGGTGCACATTTGTGCAACCTGCGTGCGCCGAGCCCAGCACGCGCTGCCTGTTCCCTCCGAGGCCGCTCCGAAATCGGAGCAGCCTCAGAGGGAACTTTCCTTCCGCCTCCCCTCACCTTCCCCTCCCTTCCCCTACCTAACCCACCCCCCCCCCCGGCCCTATCTAAAACCCCCCTACCTTTGATGGCAGATTTACGCCTGCGGAAAGCAGGCGTAAATCTGCGCGAGCCAGCGGGCTGCTGGCGCACCATCACCCGTCCCGAGGACTGGTCCGGAGGCCTCGACCACACCCCCGGGCCGGTGCCATGCCCCCGGGCCCGCCCCCAAAACGCCACATCACTCATGGCCCGCCCCCGAAACGCCGCGTCACTCGCGGCACGCCCTCCCGACACTCCCCCGACACGCCCCTCCATGCAAGCCCTAGAGCTTGTGTGTGCCACCGAGCCTATGCAAAATAGGCTCGGCACGCGCAGGGGGAGTTTAGGGTAGGTTTTCGGGGGGTACGCGCATACTTGAAAATATACCCCAATGTGTGTACTCCTCTACTCTCACACACATACCAGTGTGAAGACTAAAAAAGGTCACTCACATACAAACACACACAGAAGCAAAAACTAAAACTACTGCAGTGCATAGAGGCACACATGCTCTTCTGCAAATGTGGGCTGCATTGCCAGTGTCTGCTTTGTGAGTGCCTGCCTGTGCCTTGTAGTGATATGTTTTTTCTAGAAATGATGATGACATAATTTATGGAAAAACAGCATGCTACAAACACAAACTGTATTCACAGTGTGAATCCTTCTTCTACTCTAAGAAGTGACTCAGAGCAGCAAAAATACAGACTTGGCTCTTTTGCCATGTTTTCTAGTCAGTACACCGTATTTCTGCAGTTCAAATCTCTCTTTCAGTATGCAGATTTGTGCCTGAAATATTTTCTGCTTTTTTAGTATTAAACAGTTACACTGGGTGGTCACTGCGGTATCACAAGAAAACAGAAAAAAAGATATTCAATACATGGTTATAGTGTTTCAGTAAATGACACAGCAAACAGAGTTCAGCCTACCTCTTAATTCTCCTAGTCCCTTTTTAAGACTTTTTTCTAAATTTTTTCTAGAAATGCACAACCACCCTGTCCTGAAGCCCAGCGACAAGTAAACTAAAATAAGCAGCTTCTTTCTTTCACTTTTAGCTTGAAAAAAAAATAGGACATCACTGTCAATTCATGTAGATGCCAATTAGGATAGGCTGGTTAAAAGAATGCTTGACCTTGATTGTCCTGCTCCCTCACTTGTTCCCTGCCCCTTCTTCTCCTGGCTCCAGTCAGTCTAGGGTCAGAGTGACATCACTGGCTGCTAGCTTGCCTTGAGAAGAAAAAAAGAAATCTGTAGATGTGCTTCTCCCATACTTAAAACATTAACTCACCCTATAATTCTCAGTAGGCTTGATTTCTGTAATACTCTCTTTCATGAGTTTACCTCACATTCCATTCATTCTTCAGTTAGCTGAAAACACTGTAGCTAAGCTTATTTTTGCTGAACTAAATTTGATCATGTAACACCACTGCTGCATGAGCTTCATTGGCTCCCATAACTTCTCATATTGAATTTAAAAATTCTTTGTCTAACCTTTAGAGTGTTACGTTATCAAACACCTTATTTATATCAGGCGATAACTCCTTATCAGCCAGCCCAAAATCTTTGCTCTTCTCAGCAAGAATTCCTTAGATTACCCTATTCTAAACAGATTATTTCTGAGTGAACACATGGCAGGAGCTTTTTCTTTTTCCTGCATTCACACTCTGGAATTTGTTGCCTTTAGATTAACGTCTTGAAAGGGATTATTTGAAACTTAGAAAACTAATGAAGGCTTGGCAAGGTTTTCTGTACATAGTTATTTTAATTTCTCTGAATTTTACTATTATTTTAAATATATTTGTTTCTTACTCTGGTCTGTATATAGTCACTTGCTATTAATTTGATTCTATCTATATATTTATTTATTAATCTATTTTATTAGTCATGTGTTGTCTTTATCTTTAACTTACTTATTATTTATTTAACTTATGTAAATTGTACCACTTTTTATAATTATATTTTATGTTGAAATTTTATTGTACATTGCATTGATTTTTTTTATAAGAAACACAATTAATCAAATTCATAAACTACACTAAACTTTAATGGGACATAAAAATAAATCAAACAAAGATTTTTGTTGATTTATGGGGCACTAGCCATTTGAATTTATATTTCATGAACTGAAATGATTCTGCCTGATTTGGTTCAGATTAAATATTCATTTTATAAAAATGCACATCCATAGTATCTACTAAATTTAGACTATCTCTCTCCTCATTTATAATTATTTAAATATTTCAGCATAAACGTTGATGAAATGCTTCTCTGGAATTCACCAACTTAATGACTTTCCTGCTCCCTAATGTACATAGTTGGTAGATATGGATAAGATAGCATTACATTTTAAAAAAACTTAAGGGCAGATTTTAAATGCCTGATGCGTGTAAATCCCAGCCTTTACATGCGTGGCCAGGCCTTACACACTCCAGGTGAATCTTCCAAGAGGACCGTCCACATGCATAAAGGCCGGGATGCACTCAAGTGCCGGGCCTCCTGGAAGGGACGGGCCAGTGGGCATGTTTTTGTTGAGGTGGGGGGTGGGCTGGAACAGCGCCATTGGTTGGTGCCTGAAATAACTTGAAAAATAAAAGGTAAAAAAATTTAAAAATGGTTTTTAGAGGGTGGGGAGGAGAGGGGAAGGGGAAGGGAGGGTAGGGTAGGGGGTAGGAAAGTTCCTTCCCAACCCGCTCCTAAATTGGAGCAGACTGGGAGGGAACTGGGGAAGGCCCCAATGTGTCACCGTGCAAATGTTGACCAAATTGACCCCCCTTGTGTGCACCGCCACTGATTTTATAACATGCACTCACATGTGTGTGCACCGGGTAGTGCGTGCACATGGACGCATGTGCATATTTTTTAAAAATCTACCCCTTAACTTTCAATTCATTCATGTTGCTGGATTCTTTAGAGTGTGTCTAGGTATGCGAACAGTAAATCCAGTTAGAAACTAATCAGTAGAAATATTATGGACAAAAATCAATAAGGATAATATGCTTTTTGCCCCATTGACTCAATCCCTATTTTGTAGTGTAAATAAATCATTGTGGACCCCTCAGACTATATAGCACAGACCTCAATCTAGAAACTGTTGACATTGCATTGGTATAATGAATATGTTAAATGCTATATGGACACTCACTGATTGCTCCATTCTGGCAGGAGAGAGAGAGAGAGAGAGCGAGCCTATGCCCTAGACAGGTATTTTAATCCCTATGGGAGGGCCACCTACTAACTCGGGGTGGGGATTAGGTATGAGCGTCGGGGGTTGGGGGCCACTTTCGCATTCCACATGAGACCTACAGAAAGAACAGTGGTCTCTAGTGAAGATTTGCTGGCCGTCGGAGTGAGGAAACTCACTCCAAGAGGAGATTTGGGCAACGTTCTCTCCACCTAGCTTGTTGTTGCCCAGGTAGAGTGTCCACTGTTCTTTCCGTAGGTCTCATGTGGAATGCGAAAGTGGCCCCCAACCCCCGACGCTCATACCTAATCCCCACCCCGAGTGCAAATTTGAGGGTTGTAGTTATTAGCCGCGATAGCAGCCGCGCTAACACTGTGGCTGTTTCGCCGCACACGATAAACTGGTTCCCGCTTTACATATGCTCCGCCCCCTGAATACCAAATTACTAATTTGCATTCGCAAATCGCGTTAACGGCTGTTAACGCGATTTGCGAATTTATCGCACGCGGTAAACTGCTTGGAAAATGAGGCCCATAGTCTAATTATTCAAAGTCAGCTAGTTAGTTGTTGTTTTTTTTAAATATCTCAATTCCTTATTACATCAAAGTAGTGAACAATAAAGTGATTAGCATTATAGCTATCAGCTCTGCAAAATTTCTCAGAGCCAAGTAAAAATAACTAGTAGTTTGCTTCCTTTTTAGGGATGTGCATTTGAAACAAATTAAGGCAAAGAAGCTTTCTTGTTGTACAATTTCTTGTTTTTATTAATCATCAATGTTTATATGACCACTCAGATTTATCATCAGACATTCAGATCTTAATGTAGGTTACATGATCCCTCTACATGGACCTTGTTTCCTGGGAACCTGCCTCGGGAGGGACCATGCATCTAAATCAAAACAAACAGTGTTTTTCATTTTTATAAAGGGCAACATCAAAGCAGCAAAACACACATAAGAATAACATTTAGTGACTTACTAGGGTTTATGAGGAAATATAAAGGTACCAAAATGTCTTTATATTCTAAAAATTAAAATATATTTGTAATGTAATGTAAGTCATTAATATACAGATTATACAAGAAATTATATTCAAAAGTGTTTCAGCCTTGTAAAAGGTTCATGAATCTTACTGAATAAACGTAGCTGTTTTTAACACCAGATAGTACATCAAAAGAGAACAGGCAAAGAAAAAGTTTAAATAAGCTCATATAGAGACAAACTGGAGTGAAGGCACCTAGCTAAGCTTCGGTATATAAAAGCTTATAAATAAATAAATGGCACCAAAATGCAATCACATGATATCAACTGTCTGTCAAGTATGAAATATAAAGAGTACATCTGCCAGGCAAAAACCATAATCTCTGACTTTTTACATCGTGGCTATCCTGCTAGAGTTATCAAACATGCTTATAAGCAGGCACTCTGCATTAATCAAGACCTTCTTTTTACAAAGCCCTCTCCTTACTGATGAGGACACAATAATGTATGTCCTTCCTTATTCCTCAGCGAGCTGACATATTTGCTCTATCATCCAGCAACATTGGCTATGCTTACAACCTCAAGCAGTATTTCAGAAGCTCTTCTGTTTTGCATTTAAATGTTCATGCAATTTACGGGCAGATTAGTCTCTTCAGAATTTAGAAAAAAGGTTCTTGATACTACTCCCATTCCTTTTGGTCATTCCCCATGTGGCCACTGTAAAGCCTGTTCACTTTCTTTGACCATGGCCTCATTTACATATCTCACTCTTCACAAACCCTTTCATTTGAAGTTCACTTCTGGCTGTTCCACCAAAGGAGTCATTTACATTATTCAATGCCCATGTACTCTCTTATATTTAGGGAAAACCACCTGCAGTGTATGTACTCATATTTACAAACACTGCTGTTATCTACACCTAAATTGGGAAAATGTGCCTCTGGTTAAATACTGGCAGGAAGCCCAAAATGTAATAGAACATCTCAGATTTTCATAATTGAAGTGGGTCATTTCTCTTCCCGCAGTGACCATTTTTCCTGGTTTCTTCTAATACAGTGCGAACAAAGAGGGATTCATACTTTGAACACAGTATCTCCCCACGGTTTAAACCTTGATGATGGCTGGTCTGTATTTTTTTAATCATATACATTGCTGACCATTTCTGCTTCCTTTGACAGTATTTGACAGGACTATATTACTTCTTTACAATACATATGAGACATCCCCACCCCCAAACGAACACACATGCACACACACTAGAGATGTAGTGTTTGAGCATGCTACCATTTAAGTGAACTGCAGCAAAAAAAAAAAAGACAATGCAACTATATAACTTGAGCCATCAGCCCAGGAAATTGAAAAGATTGCCAGACTCCTTACTTTGAAGGTATTTAAATGACCAATGAATAGATTAATCACAGATTCAGGAAGGGGATTTCCATGTCACAGCCCCCTGGACTACTGCTGGTAATTTTGCAGAAAATATCACTAAAAGTCAAAGGATTCAAAATCTTAAATTACAGAATTATGACTGGGAAAGGGATTTATGAGAGAATTGTTCTGAAGAACAGTCCTAGGAAGCAAACAGATTCTCACCCTGACTAACAAGGATATTCAAACACTTGGGTACCCAGTTCCCAGACAACAACAAAGATAGCCAAGCAGGATAGAGGGGCATGCACATGGATCTCTTTCTGCAATCCTGCCTGGGTCTTGGCCTTTTGGCTGAGAGAAGGTGACCCATACAGTTTCAGACAGAAGAGAAAGCAAACTTGGCCTTTTGGCTGAGAGAAGGTGACTTATCCAGACTGGATGACAGCAAATGACTGGCCATGAACTTAGCAGAGCTAAAATTAATGAAAGCTGAGATTGCAGAGGGTCTGAATCACTGAACGCTAAACAGCCATGAGCCTAGTGGAACTGTAAAACCCACACCAGGGGAAGTCCTCCTACAAAGAGTGGAGAATGGAAGGACAGTGGTAGATCTGGAGATCAAGCAGTCACCATGGAGCAACAGTAACCCAGCGGCAGGTCCAGAGATCAAGTGGTTCCCCTTGAGCAAAGTAACCCCAGCAGCAGAGCCAGAGGTGGAGAGGTCCCCTCTTGAGCAAGGAGACCCCAACAGCAGGCCCGAAAGTGCATTCAAGTCCCCCAGGAGGCTGTGGATCACAGCTGCAGTTCAGAACGTGGAATCAGGTCACCCAGGAAGGCATGGACCCCAGTGTTGGCACAGACCTTTCATTGAAGAGGACCTGGGCCAACACTGCCCACCAGTCCAGTTGTATCTTTTCACATGATTGAGACTTTGGAAAAAAGTGGGAGAATAATAATAACACTTGCTTATCCAGGAACGTAAGAGGCCCTTCTATTCCATATGGTGGTATACTGTAGGGGCCAACAACCCAAATTGCCAAATATTAAATGGTCTTGCTAGCTTGTAGAAATTTATTAATTTTATTTATTTAACACTTTTCTATACCGACCTTCATGAAAAATTTCATATCAGATCGGTTTACATGTAACAAAGGGTATAACTTAAACAAGAACAATTCACTAGAAGCGGAAGTTACATATAACAAGGGTAGATAACTTGGAGACTAGGCTAGTCAGAGGTAAAGGACAGTGTAACTGAAGAGAACTAGAAAAGGCAATGAAACAAAAGAAATGGCGGCTTAATTATAATGTCTATTATAATTATATATATATACCCTGTTGATTGTAACTTTGACTTATTCCTACCTATCGTTTTCTTTCGTTTACTTGAATTGTTACTCCAGTTATACCCTTATTAAATGTAAACCGATCCGATATGGTTATTTACTATGAAGGTCGGTATAAAAAACTGTTAAATAAAATAAATAAATATATATATAAATGTATATAGTTGCATGGCCTACTAACCACGAGTAGATTAGTGTGCTGTTTGACATCCTATTAGCAATTTAGATAGTCATATAGTAATGTATGTGCTTGTATAGTCTAATAAACCTGTATATATTTGTACATACTCCACTCTTGTTCACAGTCCCATTTGTTTTGTGGGGTGAAGGGAGGGAAATCCCACCCACTAACACCTTCTTCCCCAGGTGGAGACACCAGGTGCCAAGAAGGTGAGGTCCAATGGCGTCTGCCCTAGGGGGGCTCCAGCCAGGTCGGTCCTGGACCCAGGAACACTCTGCAAGATAAGCGGTCAAAGGGGCGTTACACTAGTGTCAGCTTCTGGGCATTCCCTATTTGACAGATACCTGATATCATGTGATTGCGTTTTGGTGCCATTTGTGTCTCTATGGGCCTCATTTTCTAAAGTATCGCAGGCCTGCGATACTTTAGAAAAATGTGGTAATGAGGGGCGGGGGCTGAAACGGGGGGGGGGGGGGGGGGGCGGTTCTGTGCTAGCCGGCATCGTGCCCAATTACTCCACCATAGAAGGTGTAGTTATTCGGCGCGAAATAGGCAGCGAAAAGGCCCTTACCTTTTCGCTGTCCGCGCTGTCATCGCAGAGTCAGCCCCGGTGACACCCCGACTCCTCCTCTTCCGGGGCCAACTCCGCCACGATGTAGGTAGCGCAGGCGTGCGCTACCTTCGCTAGCTATTGCAGGCCTTGGAAAATAAGGTCCTATGTGAGTCTATTAGGACTTGTTCTTTGCCTGTTCTCTTTTGATGTATCATCTGGTATTATAAACAGCTACATTTATTAATTAAGTTTTACGAACCATTTACAGATCTGTGTATTAAATAGGCTGAAACAATTTTGAATAGAATTTCTTGTATAACCTGTATATTGATTTATTTATTTATTTAAAAATGTTGTATACCGTCATTCGCAAGAAACATCACAATGGTTCACATCAAAGAATCATAAAATCATAAAAGCAACAATAAATTCTGGTAGTTAAAGTACAATAAGATATTTAAATAAAATAAAATTATTAATAAAAGAACGGGTAAAAAAAAATATATGGAAAATATATTTTCATTTTTAGAATATAAAGAAATTTTGGTATCTTTATACTTTCTCATAAACTCTGGTTAAGGCATCGTTTAATGTTATCCTTATGGGTGCTTTGCTGCTTTGATGTTGCCTTTTAAAAAAATGTAATATGCTGTTTGTTTTGATTTAGATGCATGGTCCCTCCCGATGCAGTTTCCCATGAAGCAAGGTCCATGTTATGGGACCATGTAACCTATATTAACATTTGAATATCTGATGATACATATATGTGGTCATATAAACATGAAGATTAATAAAAACAAGAAATTAGACAACAAGAAAGCTTCTTTGCCCTATTTTTGCTGTTCCTTAACAATTATAGTAAATCAGGCTTTTACCTCCTTTATTGTTGCTTCGAAGCAAATTAGATCATTTTCTATGGAAGTGTATTTCTGCGAAACAAATGAGACCATTTTCCCTTTCATTCATGGACCCCCAGAATGAATGGAGGGTGCCCACAAATTAAATGAAAATTTTTGGTTCATTAATTCATGTTTACAATTCAAATCTGTGCCCACTGAAAAGTGCTGCAGTGAGACTGGTAAGAAATGCAACCAAGAAGTTCCTGAGTGAGATAGTGGCCAGGACAGAACCAGGTGGGAGAAGTAGGACCAATCAAGATAAATCTGCCTTGCTGATATATTGTGGGAGCTCTTGCTGCCACTCTGCCTTACCACAATACCCCTTATGTTCCATCTTGCGGGTCTTGCTTCCACTCAGTCTTGGTCCCATGCTCTACACTTTAGGGATATTGCTGCAACTCTTTCTTGCTTCTATCCCCTAATGCTACACCTTGAGGGTCTTGCTGCCACCATGCCTTGTTGCCAGGCTCCCTACTCAACATTTTGCTGCTACTCTGCTTTGATGTTCTGCTCCTGATGCTACACCTTGGGGGTCTTGCTGATACTTTCCTCGCTGCTATTCCCCATTTGCTACACCTTGGGGATCTTGCTGACGTTCTGCCTAGCTGCCATACCTCTAATGCTAACCATGGAGGTCTTGCTGTCACTCTTCCTTACTGCCTTATCCCTCGTACTACATATTGGCTGTCTTGCTGCCACTCTGCCTAGTTGTTATGTACCCGATTCTACAAATCAGGGGTCATGCTGCCACTCTGCCTTGCTGCTATACTCCCTATGCTACACATTTGGTACCTTGTTGCCATGCACAGACTTTACATCTTGGGGGTCTTACTGCCACTGTATTTTGCTTCTGTAGCCCAACTCTATACTTTAAGGTGTTCTTGCCACTGAGGTTGGCTATTTTGCACAACTCATGGGGTCTCAGGGTCTTCATGCCACTTACAGGACAGGTGGGAGCATTAGGCAGACTAGGGAGCTGCCTAGGCCACCAGAAGTGGGCAGGGCGCCGTAGTCGGATGTGAGGGTGGCATTATTGAAAGCAGGAAACAAGGGTGGCGAGGCATGGAGCTGGAAAAGATCGCTGTGTGTGAATGGAGCTTTGGAAGTTCTTGGTATATAATCTGCAGGGTTCAGGTTGGTGTGGGAGGAGGGAGAGAGAGATCACATGATGCCATTATGTCATTGCCACTGAGGAAGACCGCAGACCCTTGCACCGGCACTGGCCACTCTTTGTGCTATGTTGTCCCTCTATCAGTGCCTGAGTATTTTTTTTTCTGCCACCTTTGCTGCTTTGTTCCCCCTTCATGGTTCCTTAGGATCAGTCTTAGTGCTGGTTTGCCTCTCTTGTGTTGCCTTTGGGGGTTCATGCCACTATTATTGGTGCCTTTGGGGTGTTATTGCCACTTTTGCTGATGTTTTGCTCCTCTCATGGAGCTTTGGAGAACTCCTGACACAGCTGGTATCATTTTGTTTCCACCCAGATTGCCTTAGGCTATGTACCCACGAATGTCGCTATATAAAAGCTAATAAATAAATAAATAAATAAATAAATAAATATTAATGCCACTTTTGGTGCTTTTTTGCCATAGTCTTGTTGCCTTCAAATTCTCTTCCCCATTCTCATGATGTCTTCCCACAAGTTTCTTTGGAATTGATTAGAAAACCACAATTTTGAAAATAGGCTGCATTTCTTCTCCCTTTTACTGTTATGGGAAATGAAAACATGAATGAAATGAATAAACAAAATATTTTTTCATTTGAAACAAACCAAATGTGAATGGAGGTGACCAAATAAAATGAATATAAGAACCAAAGCAAAACGTTTGCCTTTTACAACCCTATTCCTTTCACTGTTAAAAAGATTTGAGTAATTGGAAATCTGATAAACTATTGGGCATACAGTTTTGGAAAATTAAAGTATGTTTAATTAAAGGGCATGAAGGTCTCACAGCTGAAAAAATGAGGCTAAGCATGATATTATTTGGGTATTTTTTCAGCTATACCTATCGTAATATGCATGCCATGGAAAATTATTACTCTTTAACATCTATACCAAATGTTGCTTCTATTGTTATTCTAATATATATATATGTATTTGCAATAGGGGTAGGTTTTCAAAAGTGGTTTTAGGTGCATATACTGCTTTTGAAACTTACCCTGGGAGTTGTGCATGTAAAGGTATGCACAGAAGCAATATTGCATGTACCATTACCATTACAACATAGTACTTTAAAGAGAAGTTCCTGGGGTGGAGTTAGAATGGGAGAGACATCTAAACATGTGTTCCCAAATAGATGTAAATGTGTGAATGTATGCCATGCAGGGTTCCATGAACACTCACTAATTTTCAAAGCAGAACTGCACACATAAGTTTGGTTGGGGAGCTCAACTTTCAAAACTCTCTGTTGTACACTATTTGAACACGTAAATGGGCCCATAGAAATTCATATTCATATTTTATAAATGATATGGTGGGAGCCTGCATATTTCTGACCTAACAGTACGTGCATATGTTTCAATATGTGCATATATATGTAAAGCAAGAACACACATACATTTTCTACTCAATTTATAAAAGTACATGCATATGTTTTGTGATTGTATTAATTGTAATGATTCACATAGAAATCCAGAATTAAATTTAGAGGCATGTATTTTATAAAGTAAGCAGGCAATCCATGCCTGAAATTATTTATTTGAGCACATTGAAATCATCAGCTCAGTGTGCTGCGGTAGTCAAAAAATCAAATAGAATTTTAAGAATTATTAGGATGGGAATGGCAAATAAAACGGAGGATGTCTTACTGCCTCGGTATCACTACCATGGTGGAACCACACCTTGAATAAAATACTGTGTGTAAATTTGGTCAACACATCTCAAAAAAAGATAGCTATAGTTGTACTGGAGAAAGAACAGAGAAGGGGGTGACCAAAATGATAAAGGGCATGGAACAGCTCCCCTATGAGGAAATGCTAAAGAGGTTAGGGCTCTTTAGTTTGGAGAAGAGATAATTGAGGGAGGATATAATAGAGTCTACAAAATCATGAAAGAACTTGAACAGTTAAATGTCAAATGGTTATTTACCCTTTCAGACTAGGGGGCACTCCATGAAGTTAGAAAGTAGCACATTTAAAACAAATTGGAGAAAATTATTTTTCACCCAACATATAATTAAGCTCTGGAATTCATTGCCAGAGGATGTGTTAAGGCAACTAGTGTAGCTGGGTTTAAGAAAGGGTTGGATAAGTTCCTCCTGGAGAAGTCTAACATTGTCTATTAATCAATAGAGAATAGCCACTCCTTGTTGCCAGCATTAGTAGCATGGGGTTTATTTATTTAATTACCCCATGGAAATCGTAAATAGGAGCCAGAGTGGTCCTATCCAGAGGGGCAAGAGGGATGCCCACTCACCTCTTGCCCCAAGATCACCCATTTTAAAAGACTCCAGTTTGGTCAGCTCTTCTTCTGGCATTTTTTCGAGGAAGTGGAAAATGTACATGGGGGTGGGTGCAGGTTTACCACTTTTCTTTTTTTTTCTGGTGAAATATTTTTATTAAAGAGTTATAGACAGTGCTTACAAACATAGAATCTCATAACAGCAAAGGTTATCAAATACAGCACGTCTCATAAGAACAAAAAATAAAAAAGAAAATAACATAACAACTAAAATGTAATGCACATAACTCGCAAAGCGTATAACCATAAAGGAATACAGGACACTAGGACCTATAGGGGACAGGGGAAGCAAGAAGGAAAAAAAAGAGAAAGAATAAAGAGTATGAAGAAGGAAATAGAGAGAAAGAAAAGAAGTGCGGCCATCCTTAAATGTCAACAGTGACAGCTTGTGAGCAATGTAAGCAGGTGTGATAAGGTAAGAGCATGTTAGGGGGTGTAATTGTCAATGGGTTTCCACATTCGGTCCCATGTTGCTAAGCGATTAAATTTTATAGCCATGGCCCTCTCATATTTGCTGTATAAGCAGACAGTGTTCCACCACAAGGCTTCCGAGAGGAAGTCGCTGCGTTTCCAGTTGGATGTGATAGTGTGTAATCCAACAAGAAGGAGGAAATCAAGGAGTTTTTGATGCGGAAGTGAGAGGGCAAGAGCAGGATGGGCTCCTCTGAGGATTACTAAGTCATAGGTGATCGCATTAGGTACTGAAATGATGGATGAAATTCTATCCCAGACTTGTCTCCAGAAATTGAAAACAAACGGGCAGGTGAACAACATATGTTCTAAAGAGGCTTTCACATTTTGGCATGACCAACATCGATGGGAGGGGAGTAGTGACGCCCTGTGAAGTTTCCAAGGAGTCCAGAGGGCTCTGTGTATGATAAAGAAGGCCGTCTGGGAGAGACTAGTGGACAAAGAGATGCGTATGGAAGTGGACCAGACATGTTTCCATTCTGCAGTGGAAGGTTGAATAGCTAACTCTGCGGACCATGTATTCTGAAGAGCTAGGATGGGATTGGGGATGGTGAAAGTGCAGAGCAATTTATATAGTTTAGAAGCAAGATGTCGGTGGGTGCCTACGTCTGCAAAGAATGAAAGCAAGTAAGGCAGGTGGTCTAGGTGCATGGTATGTAAGTCAAGATCCTTGAGGGCATCCCGAAGTTGTAGCCAGGCATAGAATTGACTAGAAGGAAGATGGAATAGTGTTTGCAAGGAAGAAAATGAAAGCATTCTACCATGGGAGACAATAGAGGAGAGGTACCATATGCCATTATTGTACCAGACGGGCCAGTTTACGGGGCGCCCAGCAACATGAATACGATGTGTGTTCCAAATGGGAAGTAATGAGGAATTTAGCCAAGTGGGTTTATCTTTAGGACATAACTGGTCGAATTCTTTTAAGGCTTGATGTAGAGAGAGCAAAATTCTGTTATGTGAACGATGGGAAGAAAAAAGCATCCCAGGGAATGCAAGGGAAGGAGTTGGGCAGATAATTGAACGCTCAATTGTTAACCAACT
Organism: Rhinatrema bivittatum; assembly: GCF_901001135.1. NCBI lineage: Eukaryota > Metazoa > Chordata > Amphibia > Gymnophiona > Rhinatrematidae > Rhinatrema > Rhinatrema bivittatum. Next base: position 153,065,259 of record NC_042615.1, read on the forward strand.
AGGCGAATCCAATTGTGGAACTTCAGAGGTGAATAGATGTGAACTTTGTTGCAAAATGAAGGCCAAGTGATATCGGCGGAAGTCTGGAAAATTAACCCCTCCTCCATCTTTTGGTGCTTTTAATTTTCTTAGTGCAATCCTAGGTGCTTTATTCTGCCAAAGGAACTGGAGCAAAATTCGGTCGAGTTGTTTATAAAAATCAGTGGAAAAGAAAATAGGGAGCATGGCCAATTTGTAAGTAATCTGCGGGGCCAGGGTCATTTTGATGGTGTCTAAGCGACCCCACCAGGATAGATGAAGAGGAGACCAGCGGAGAGTTACATCCTTGAGATGCTGCAAGGTGGAGTGTTCACAGGTACAAAGAGTTTCCTGGGGATCGGAGAAAAAGCGGATGCCCAAATATTTCAAGCCGGACTTCGCCTTCTGTATGGGGAAGGAGGAGAAGTCCAGCGTGCGGGAAAGAGTGTTCAATGGCAAAAATTCTGTTTTGCTCCAGTTCACTTTGTAACCAGACAGCACCGAGTAAGAATCAATAAGTGAGAATAGTTGAGGCAAGGATGTCTCAGGGTGGGTCAGAAAGAGTAACACATCATCCGCATACGCAGAAAGCTTATATTCCTTTTCCCCAATAGTAACACCAGAAATAACAGAAGACTGTCGAATAGCGATGAGTAGTGGTTCCAAAGCCAGGTCAAATAAAAGGGGAGAGATGGGGCAGCCTTGACGGGTTCCTCTGTGGAGTGAAAATGATGGGGAGACCTGATTGTTAACAAAGAGGGAGGCGAGAGGGGAATGATAAATTAAGCGAATCCACTTAGTGAAGACACTGCCAAAGCCAAATCTGGACATAGTTTCCATAAGGAAAGGCCATTCAATACGATCGAATGCCTTTTCAGCGTCAAGTGAAACTGCAATGGCTGGCTCAAGCGTGGTATATAGGGATTCCTGGATATGGAGTAGCATTCGAGTGTTATTAGCTATGAGTCGACCTTTGAGAAAACCTGTTTGGTCTACATGAATAAGAGAGCCAAGTACCGTGGAGAGGCGGGTAGCTAGGATTTTAGTGAAAATTTTATAGTCTACATTTAAAAGTGAAATGGGTCTATAATTGGCTGGGGAAGAAGGATCTCGACCTGGCTTTGGGATAACCACCACTCTAGCATCAGTAAATGTTGAAGAAACAGCAGTTGCAGAGGAGAAGGACGAGTATAAAGTTAAGAGGTGCGGAGATAAAACTTTCTTAAAAGTATGATAAAAGTCAGTACTGAAGCCATCCGGGCCAGGGGCTTTACTTAAAGGTAGAGACATGATGGCTGCTGATATCTCTTCAACTTTGATCGGTGCATCTAAGAGTTGGCGTTGTGCGTCAGTGAGATGTGGATGGTTTAAGGCAGCAAAAAAAGATTCAAAGGCTCCTGGAGGTGGATTCACTTCTGATTGGTAGAGCTGTGCATAGTAGTCACGAAAAGACTGTAGTATTTCCTTATCCGTTGTGACGGCGTTCCCAGTGGAGGTAATGATCTTGGCCACTCGTGATCGTTCAGATTTCTTTTTAAGATAGGAGGCCAGCAATCTACCGCATTTGTTATTTTCCGCATAATACTGTGTCTTGGAGTGGAAAAGGTGAAGATGTACCTGCGAGCTAAGATGCTTATTATACTCATATCTAGCCTTCAATAGCTGTTGTAAAGTGTGAGCAGAGGGAGATTGTGAGTGCAGGCGCTCCAATTGCTCGGTGGTAGTCTGTAATTGTTGGAGCGTCTGTCTCTGTAAACGTTTTTTGTAAGAGGAGTAGCTAATGATGTCTCCCCGGATAGTAGCTTTGTAGGCTTCCCAAAGAATGGCAGGTGAGGGAGCAGAGGTGGAGTTAGTCTCAAAGTATTGAGAGGACTTGTCAGTGATGAAAGTGTGAAATTCGGAGTCCGACAGAAGAGAGGCATTGAATCTCCATTGTCTATCCATGCGCATGGGAGATACGAGGTGGAGTTGAAGAGTAACCGCAGCATGGTCCGAAACTAGGATGGAACATATTGTAGGATTGCTAATATGTGGTAAGAGGGAACTGGAGGTGAGAAAAAAATCCAGTCTAGAGTAAGACGAGTGCGGGGCAGAGTAGAACGTAAAGTCTTTATCTGTAGGGTGAGCAATTCGCCACGGGTCAAGAAGACCGAGTTGCGAAATGAGACAGTTCAGAGCTATAGTTGCCTTTGATTTCGTATAACGGACCTCAGTTTTTTTATCTAGAAAAGGGTCCAGTGGCTGGTTGAAGTCACCTCCAAGGAGTAATGGGAACTGCTCCAAAGACAAAAGTCTCGCAAAAACATCTTGAAAAAAAACAGGGTCATCTGCATTTGGCGCATAGAGATTGAGGATAGTGTAGGATCCATTTTGTAACATAAATTGTAGGATATTCCATCTTCCTTCCACGTCCAGCTCCTGGTGTAAAACCGAGATATCCAAGCGCTTATGAACCAGAATAGCAGTACCACGTTTCTTCTTATAAGCCGGGGAGAAAAAAACCTGCCCAACCCATTGTTGTTTGAGTTTGAGAGATTCAGTGGCTGACAGATGAGTTTCCTGTAATAGGGCGATGTCAGTATTCAAGGTTTGTAAATAAGTCAAGATCTTCTTACGCTTGATAGGATGATTAAATCCATTGACATTTAGCGACACTATCGTAATGAAGTTTACGGTGGATGCCATCGAATAGGTTGAAGAGTAGCAAGCAGACATGTATAGCTGAACTTACATCGTGAAAGCTGACAGCATGTTGAAATCCAAGGAGGCGCAGGAAGTGAGGACAAAAAAATAAAAATCAAAAAAGAGAGAGGGGAAGAGTCCAGTGTCCAGAAACTAGTGATCATCATATTTTCAAAAGGTAAAAAACAAGAACACCAGACAGACACTAACAATAAGTGACTGTCGCCCATAATAAGAATGGGGCCTCAAGGGGGCCAGGAGCCGCCCAGAGCTTACGGGAGTGAGTAAGCGAAGTAACTTTCACGGGAATTTGCAGAAGAATAATTGAAAAAACCAACGGTTAACCCAAAATATATTCAAGTAACCATTTCTTGTGAGCCCTCCAGAGATTGCAGATATGCGCCCAAATCATCTGGTGCATGAAAAGTTGCGTATTGTTCTGGTGGGTAACTCGCATCATGGCAGGGTATAGAAGCCCAAATTTGGCCCCGAGAGCATGAAGACGAGGCCTCATCGCCAAGAAAGCTTTGCGCTTAGCAGCGGTTGTTTTCGCCAAATCCGGCACAAACAATATATGCGAACCCTGCAATTGAAGAGGGGACTTGGATTTGGCCGCTGAGAAGATCTGAAGGACCTGTGGGTATCGTAAAAGTTTGAAAATAATGGGTCGAGGGAGGGCCGGAGACTTGAGAGGGCGTGATGGCACTCGATGCGCCCGTTCAAATTCCAATGGAGGAGTGAAGGTAAGTTGCAAAACCTCCGGAATCAGATGAGAAAGGAAAGCGAAAATATCTGTACCTTCCATGCCTTCGGGGATACCCAAAATACGGACGTTGTTCCTCCGGTTGCGATTGGAGAGGTCCTCAAAGTCGCGACGTAGAATATCCAAATCCTTCTCCATTTTAGGTATGGATGTCGCAGTTATAAGTAGGGAGGACACTTGATTTTCAGCGTCATCTAATCGGTGTGAGAGTTGATCGAACCTATTAGTAAGGTTTTGCAAGTCCGCCCGGATCGCAAGGGTATTATCAGTATTAGTTTGCAGCATTACTTTTAGAGTTTTTAGTTCCGCTAAGACAAGGTCTGCAGACGCCATTTGCTTTGCAGAGACGGCCTTGTCCGGCGAGAGTGGATCAGACTTAGAGCGTTTTGTACCCGCTCCGGCCGCGAACGCCGCTTCTATTTTGCCTGATTTTGTGGTGGACATCATTAGGGGAGAGGCAAGTAAATCAGGGATGAAGGGGGGTAAATATAAACGCAAAATTCCCTTCAATATAGGACGAAGTCTCCCGGAGCTCAGCTTTAGGCGGCCATCTTGGATTCCGCGCCCACTTTTCTTTTTTTATATTTTTATATTTTCAAAACAAAATGGATGTAAACCATTGACATTTCATTTATTTTATCTCTATTTCATTTTGAAAATATTATGAAATGAAATAGGAAATGTTGACATTTCCTATTTCATTTCAAACCAATGCATATCTCTGGTACATACTGCTTACAAATTAGCAACTTGTATGCATTCTTCAACCCCCAGCTCCAAAATGCCCCTAAACTGCTCATTTTTCTTTGTTCATTTTATACATAACACTGCAAATATGTACATGCTCTTGAGGTTTATTAAATAGCATATAAATGCAAAAAAGCTACTTATAATGCTAATTTTCAAATGGGAGCACAGGCACACATATGCGCTTGCATGTCAGCTCGTTCCCAGGAACACGGGGATTTTATAACATGTGCACACATACGTGCACATGTTATAAAATAGCTTGGGTCCATGTACAAGTGCACCCAAATTTAAGCTTGTGCTTGCCTAGACATGTAAATCGGGTTTCAACCATGTAAGTAAGAGAATTTTAAAACCGGTGAGCGTCCACGCCATGAATAGTTTCACCAGTTCATCCACCAGTTCACCCAGTGTAGAGTTAAGGTCCTCAAGAGCCCCCTGATTTAATAGCCTGCACTCCCCTCAGTTAACCCAGACCCCTAAAACCCTTCTGCGATGCCTTTTATTTTATTTAGACTTACACTTTGTCAATAGAAGAAGTAAAGTTTCTTGGCACAGGACCTGGGCACGTGCCTGGATGCATAAGTATTTATATGGACCTTCCTTGGCCACGCCCTGACCTATCTACACCCCGCCCATACCACACCCCTTTTTTAATCCGAGTGAGACGTGTGCCATGGAAGGTGCACATGCATCCGGGTGGCTTTTAAACTATGGCGGGTGCCCCCTACATGTGCATGCATCTCGTGATTTTTGTCGCATGCCAAGCTTTTAAAATCCACCTTTATGTGTGTATATGCTAATTTTACATATGCAACCCCCTTGTAATTCTGGAAATTACCACTTGAAAATTAGGCGTGAAGTCCACATGTAATTTCTACATGTGGATTTCAGCCCTGTATGGGCTATTAGAAAATTACCCTCTATATGTATTATTTAATTCAATAAAATAAAGAAGAGCTAAAAAAAATGAGTAACAATGAAACTAACTGTTGATGTATTATAAAGGAATACTGCAGAGAAGCAAATTCTATGTAAGTCATGCACATGGATGAAGGTTTATTTTTATCAGTATAACAAACCTAACTAATACATTAACTTAAGAGAAATTCCAGCTGGGAAATGTTAGTATGCACAAACTGTGCAGCTTGGCAGTCAGTAATGTGCAAGTCTTTTCCAATCAAGGGAGCAATGGATTGTTCAGTGAAATTAGATTATCTTCTTGTAGATGCCACCTGTCATTTTAGCTCAAACTGAGAGGAGCTTTAGTGCACTTCAGCATCTTAAAAAGCAGCTAAATAGTAGCACAAGCTAAATTAAACCCTGTAGGAGTTTACAAAGCATGTCAAAGACTCCTTAATGATCTCCCCGTGGATTAATTCTTATATGCCTTCACTGAAGAGCAATAATGGGTAAAATGTTTCCTTTAGGTAGAACTGAAAAATCAGAGCAATAGCAGATATAGTATAATAAGCCTATTGTAATCTATATGTTATGATCAGGCCACCACTGAGCTTCCAAATAGGATACAACAGCAGGCATTAATGCCTAGGGGCTATCAACCACTATGAGCAATTCTGAGTGTCTGTGACCATATGTGTTTTCATCAACATGTTAAAATCACTATAAACACTTTAAAACCATCACATAAGTAGAGATTACATGAGTAAGTTGACTTCTAGCCCTAACCTAGGGCAGGGTTCCCAATCTTTTAGTCGGTATGACCCCATTTTGGCACCTGAAAATTCACATGATCCCAGAGGCCAAAACAAATTAGCAAGGGTCCCACTTCAACAATCACTCCTCACCCTCCCCACGCTCCAGCTCATCCCCTCTTTCAACCTCCATCCCCTTCAGAAGACCTCTTCCCCTCCAAAGAATCCCCCAGCCTTAACCATCTCTCCCCCCAGTGGACCTGCTCTCTCAACGTCAACTCCACTCACCTCCTTAGTCCATTCCCTCGTTCTCCCTCCCCCCAGCCATTTTTGCATCCCTCAGCTGATCTCCTCTCACTTCTCCTTCTTATAAACCACAATTGATCCTCTATCATACTTTTTCTTTCACCCCCATGCCCTCCTCACTCTCATCCCCTTAACCCTTTCATTCCCAGCCTCATCTCTTACCCTCCAACTCTTCTCTCAAATTACCCCCAGCTGCTCTTACATCCCCAGTTGATCTTCTGTCATTCCCCTTTCTCACCCTTCACAGTCAATTCTTATCAAACCCTCAAACCATTCCCATCTCTCATCCTTCCCCTCAAACAGCCTGTCCTCCAAATATCCCCTGGGCAGGTCAGTGGCAGCAATTCCTTTGTGTTATCTGGTGCAAAGAGAGGACAGGCTCATGATAGAGGGAGAAGAGAGGAACAGGAGCCAAGTCCACTGGCCCGGGCACACTCAGTTTTTTTTCCTCCTTTCATCGCAGGTCCCAGGTGCTCTGCAAGCGGCAGCAGCATTATTAATAAAAGTCAGCACGGTGCCCATGGGCTAGGGTAAGCTGCCAGGGCCATGCAGTGACCTTGATCCCAACTTGTGGCAGAGCTTCCTGTTAGAACAGAAACTTGTGTAAGGACAGTGTCATTGCAGGGCCTGTGAGTGCAGGCTGGCTCACAGGCTCCATGCTGACTTCCAGTACTAATGCTGGATGCTGCCTTTGCCTGAAACGTGCTGCCATTTGAGGCAGCAGAGGCAAAGGGAGGAAGAAATGAGAGAAAGAAGGAAAAGAGAGTGAAAAAGAAAAGAAAACAAGGGAAAGAGGGAAAGAGGAAAAGAGGTAGAAGGAGGGGGAAAGACTAAGCAAAAAAAGGAGGAAAGAAAGAAAGGGAGACAGGAACCCAGGAACAGTTAGGGTGACAAAAAAACAGCCTTATCCGGTATCACTGGGGAGGACTGCAGGCTAGCAGACCTTCTAGGTTCTGGAGCACTGTAGCATGGTTTCTACATGATGGAAGTTTGATTTTAAGCCTCTGATCAGACTGACTTTATGGGCCCTAGCATGTTCATTATAGTGTCCCCACCATTTTCTTTAGCAGAGCAATTTCACCAAGGCCACTTTGCTTATACGAAAAAAGATAACCAGGCTCATGCATAAAGAATGAAGCAGCTAATGCATTTTGAAGCTCAGGAGCTGATTGCACTGACAATGCTTCTGTAAATACTAGTTTTTGCCCTATTTACCCACATTCAAATTCCCATACAGCCCCTGTGCCAGCTTTAAATAGCAAATATCTTTGTTCACTGTTCTTTCCAAATAGCTATTCACTTCATCCTCCTTTCTGACTACAAAATGGGTGAACTGACCCCAGAATAATTTCTTTACCTAGTCTATAATTCTTTAAAAAGCAAAGAGGATCCATGATAATTTAAAGGAAAGTTCAACTTTTCTGCAAAGACTTTCATAACAGATATTTTATCAAGATTTTCCCTACAGAATAAACTTGAAAAAATGCCAGAGATTCTTCAACCTTAAAAACAAGTATCTGATGGAAATATGCAATTTAAAGCTCAGCTCCAGTCAGCAGCTTTTATCTGCAAATTGATGAACTCCCTGAGCCCTTGTATGTATTTGACTGCCAATTTACCTACTGTCTACATTCTAAAAACAGTTGTTTTCAGTTTAAAAACTAATGAAAACAGCATCAAGAAATTAAGAAATAAAAAATTTCAGTTGCACAGAATCATTTTACAGTGCTTTTTTCCACTTGGGTATGCAAAAATAAGCATCAACAAAAAATCAAAATGATAACTTTTTATTAAACTAATGTAATACATTTTGAGGGTAATTTTCAAAGTGACTTTTGTGGGTACAACAACGATTTATACATAGAAACTGACATTTCCAAAATTGCCTCTCCGATATACAGGTAAGCGTACACATATATGAATGAGCATTGGCATTCCTGAAGACAGAGTTGGGGAAGGACTTACACGCATACTTTTACATTTTAAAAGGTATGCACAGAAATTTTCCCAAATCATTTTGTCCACACTTCTGCAAGTATAAGTGTGTTCAGGTAGATTTGGTGGAATAATTTTCAAAGTGGAAGTATGTGTGTTACGTCCTCTTTGAAAATTGGTATAACTTGTGTGCATGTTTTCTGGCTAATTTATGTGTGATGTTACAAAATTACCCCTTCCTTCACTGGCTTTGGGAGCTATACCCCCTGTCTCAAATAAAAAAAAAAAAATGAGCAGTTAAGGGCAAATGGTGATGTTGCCTGAATACATAAATGATTCACAGATTATATCATAATGGTAGGCATAAAGAAGGAAGGGAGTGATGAGGAGAAAGGATTATGTCTAATAATGTCCCTATTAAGTCCCGTAATGTTTCTTTTGAAATGTCTGATCATACTAATTTTGAATTTTTAAGATCTTGAATAGTTCAGGATTTCCTTTTTAATATCCTGATCATAAGCTCATTGATGCAGCGATTTGGTCATAAGAATGTTTTCCCATGGAGATCTTGCCTTGTCTTCTTTCTGATGTGTTATCTTATTGCGTGAGGATTGATTCTTGTCTTCGACTTCTGGCCTGAATAAACCTACACAGACACAAGACAACAATTAAATATGGTTATAGGAATTTAGGGAGAAAAATTGGCACAAAAATATATGAAAGACAAGAATATTTCAGTAGGATTTTGAACAACAAAAAGGGTAATATTCAAAACGAGCCATAAGAAATTGCCATGCTGGATCAGACCAAGGGTCCATCAAGCCCAGCATCCTGTTTCCAACAGAGGCCAAACCAGGCCACAAGAACCTGGCATTACCTAAACACTAAGAAGATCCCATGCTACTGATGCAATTAATAACAGTGGCTATTCCATAAGTAAACTTTATTAATAGCAGTTAATGGACTTCTCCTCCAAGAACTTGTCCAAACCTTTTTTGAACCCAGCTACACTAACTGCACTAACCACATCCTCTGGCAACAAATTCCAGAGCTTTATTGTGCGTTGAGTGAAAAAGAATTTTCTCCTATTAGTCTTAAATGTGCTACTTGCTAACTCATAATATATACATCTAAGGGCCTTATTTTCCAAGGCTATCGCAGGCTTGCGCTAACAGCCCAAGCCTGCGATAGCTTGCGAATGTAGCGCACCTGCGCTACCTACATCGGGGCAGAGTCGGCTCCGGAAGAAGAAGAGTCGGGGCATCACCGGGGCCGACTCTGCGACGACGATGCGGATGGCGAAAAGGTAAGGGTTTTTAGATGGGATTTAAACTTGGCGAGAGAAGGGAGCATGACGCACCAACTCAGGAAGACTATTCCAAGCACACAGTGCAGCCAGGGGGAAAGCACGGAGTTGGGAATTGGTGGTAGAGAAGGATACAGTTAGGAATGACTTCTCTAATGAGCGGGCGCACAAGGAGGGGAGTAGAGAGAAAGAAGAGAGTAGTGGTAGAGGTATTCTAAAAATCAATGAAGCAAGAATGCACCCAAAATTATTGCAGAGCTTAATATTGTATGCCATTATTATTCACACTAAATTAGCAATAATTTCCTAATATACTTTGTAACTTGAAGAAAATGATAAACTTCAAGGTTAAATGCTTAATTAAGCAGTTTATGCAAATGTGAATTAAAAGTACAAATCATCACAGAATTATTTTCCAAATTGTTTTTCTGGGGTTTTTTAAATTGAGGATATTTATTTATTTATTTATTTATTTATTTATTTAAGAGTTTTTATATACCGCGGCACATTTGGACATCACCTCGGTTTACAATAAAACATAATGCAGCAATGGGCTTTACAAGAAACACGTGAAAGAACTAACAAAAAGCAACAGGCTATAACGTATTGAAATTATTGTTACATTTTAGAAATTGACTGTGGTTTGTTCGATGGATGTCCACTGAAGCAAAGAAGGACTGTGGATTATTTTTACTGTAAAACAATGTGTTGTAATGGGGTACAGTGCATCACAAGCATGGCCAATAGAAAGTGGAGTTTCACAAGGATATGTAATTTCACTAATGTTTTTTAATATTTATGTTAGGCTCTTGTGTAGTGTGATCCAGAAATGTGTATATATGCAGACAACATCCAGCTTTATGTACACTTGACGGTGGCAAGAGATGAGGCTATGAGAAATCCAAAATAAAGGTTTGGAAAAATCAAAATGTTAAAACTAAAGTATTCCAAGACTGAAGCATTAGCTATAAGTAGAAAGGGTAGGACAGGTTGGCAGGGATACCGGAATGCAGCATATCAGCACTGACATTTTGAGAAATGCACTGAATGCAGCCAATCGTGCTGTCATTCAGTGCTCTGTGAGGATTTTACTGATCAGCCAGCACTATATATACATCAGCATGAGGTGTGCCACGCACTTTCTTTGCAGGGGTGGTGTGGAGAGGTGGGCTTTGTGGAAGGAGGCTGCACTGAGAGCAATTTTGGCTAGTTAGGAAAGAGGAAAACAGATTTTTATTCTTAATTTGGCTGCAGTGTCTGTGCCAGCTAACTCTGTTTGTGTTTTTTTGAAGCAGTTTATTATTTAGGTGATCTGAGATGCTGTGCCAGGGAGAGAAGCTGCTAGCAGTGCCATTTTTATGTATTCACCCTGTGGGCTAGTGTGCAAGCAAACACCATTTGGGTGTTGTGGCTGGGAGAGATATATTTTCATCCATTTTCCTGGTGTGCCAACAATTCCAGCTTTTTTAATTTTATTTTTTTTTTAATTTTTTTTTTGTTTAATTCAAGTCACTCAGTCTCTCTGTGCACTGGGCTTCAGTAGGCAGTGGGTAGTTTAACAGACTGAATTTATTATTGGGACGGTCTGTGCAGTCAAGTGCCCAGTCTGCCTCTTTTGTGCTTACAAGCAAGCTGCATGTGTGTGCACACCACACACGTTACATTAGTTCTTAGCAAGGCACTGTGACAGTGGGCAGTGGGTAGTTTAACAGACGGAAATTTATTATTGGGATGGTCTGTGCAGTCAAGTGCCCAGTCTGCTTCTTTTGTGCTTACAAGTAAGCTGCGAGTGTGTGCACACCACACGCGTCACATTATTGCACATCAAGGCACCGTGACAGTGGACAGTGGGTAGGCACTAGGCAGTGACATTAAATCCATAATGTCAGGGAAAGCTAGATGTAGTCAAGTGATTGGGACTGGCAGAAGAGGCACTTCAAAAGACACTAGTGCCACTCCCCCATTAAAGTTAAAAAGGTACCTGTCGCAATCTAAACTCTTTGTAGGGCAGGCAGTTCCATCCTGAAAAAAATGAAATCTGACCATGATGCATTGCCATCGCCACCACCTGTTTCTGGCCCTGTAGTTTTGGAGGTGAGGGAAGGGGAGGCTGAGTCATGCCAGACAAAATGTCGACATCCAAAAGCAGCAGGGGGACAGAAGTCTTGACTAACACTTAGCATTGACAATGTGGCACAGCCACTGTTTGCTTCTGATTCAGATGAAGAATCATCTTGTGTAGGATTCTCATCTGAAATGGAAGAAGTAATAGGTGACGAATCTTTGGGAGGATCAGTTAGTTCTGCCTTAGCCTCCACTTCAGTGCAGCGGGGGAGGAAGAGAAGTCAACGCAGGCACAGAGGGTGACTGAGGCCCCTCGCATTGCTTCTCAGGGTGCACCCACTACCTCAGCTCCAGTGCCAACATCCACCCCCAAGGCTTTAGAGAAGGGAGGATCACGAAAGACATCTACGATATGGAGCCACTTTAAAGTGGCAGATGACCCGCGTTTTGCTCGGTATAATTACTGTGCCAGGGATATTAGCAGAGGCAAGCAAACGGGACATCTATCTAATTTTGGCATGACGCATCATATGAAGAGGCAACACCAAACAAGATTACTGCCATCTGGGGATGGTAGCAGTACCAGTCAGGGGCCCCCTTCCAAGCAGCATAAAGTGGTTCAAAAGCAGCAGAGTCAGCCCACGCCCTCATCCCCTTCTAGCAGTCAGGTGGCAGGCCAGCAACCCCCTGACATATTTATTTATTTATTTTATTTAACATTTTTCTATACCGACCTTCATGGTTAAATACCATATCAGGACGGTTTACATCGAACAGGGATAAAAATAATTAGGTAAAGGAAGAGACAAAGTTACATTAAACGAGGACCGTGAACTTGGAAGCTTAGGTAGCTGGAAGAAAAGAGATAAAGTTAAGTAAAGAAAAGAGAAATAACAAATTCCGGACTAGAGATAGTTCAGAATAGAATTAGTCCACATGTTAGAGTTGGTATCCATGCTGTCCAGGAATCAGATGAGGGGAGGTATAATTGTTCGTATAATTGTTCGTGAGTAGATAAAGTCTAATGTGTATCCCAGGGTTCTGGGAAGGCTAGGCGGAACAACCACGTTTTGAGTTTTTTTTTAAAAGTTAGCAGGCAAGGTTCCAACCTGAGTTCAGCAGGGAGGTTGTTCCAGATAGCTGGGGCTGCTGTGTGGCAGAAGCGACAACCCACCATGGAGGAAATGGGGTGGAGTGTGGTAATGCTATCCCGGGGTAAGAGGCAGATAGCCTCAAAAGTTGTAACCAGGAGCACTGGGGAAATGATTGCCCTTGATGACCAGCCCTTGCAGTTAGTGAAGAATGTGGGTTTCAAGCATTTTCTGAAGGTCGTAGTTCCAAATTACAAAGTCCCCTTCAGAACCACGTTTAGCAGAAAGGTCATCCCCAGCCTGTACAAGCAGTGTTGCAGTTGCATGCAAGCGCTGCTAGCTAAGGCAGAGGGGAGAGTGCATTTCACCTGCAATATCTGGACCTCCATGAATGCTGCACACTCTTACCTCTCCCTGACAGCACACTGGTGGGACCTGGCTGAGGCAGGGGCAGCCAGCAGCTCTATTACTGAACAAGTATCAGGGTGGAGGTGGGCTTTACTGCACACCCACCTGACGGACCAGTCAGCTCTGGAGTTGAATTCCAATGACAAAGAGAACGAATACCGGCATAGATTAATACAGAAGTGCAGGAACATAGCAGCGCACTTCCACAGAAGTGTGAAGGCGGGGCAAGTTCTCCGACAAAAGCAGACTGATTTGGAGATGCCTCACAAACGTCTCATTCAAGACATTGCCACCCGGTGGAATTCCACCTTTATGATGCTGGAGAGGTTAGTGGAGCTGCAGACACCCGTTCATGAAATTTCTGGTACAATGGACATAGGTGTGCAGAATCCCCTAGGGCATCATGATTGGTTAATCATGAGTCAGCTGGTAAAAATCCTGCAGCCCTTCAAGGATGTCACAGAGGAGCTGAGTTCCAGAAGTGCCACCTTGGCTGACATCATCCCTATAGTTAATCTCCTGGATGAACATTTGGAGGCCTTTAAACAGGAAGAGGGAATGACAGTTGAGGTGCTGCAGTGTCTGGACGTTTTGCAGCAGCAGGTGGAAGAGAGATTAAGGCCTTTAACACAAGACCACACATACATGCTCGCCACAGCCTGTGATCCACGTGTGAAAGGGAAACTCGCCCTACAGTACGATTGTCTCTTATTAGTGAAGGAACTGCTGATTAGGGATGTGAATCGTGTGCCCGATTGTTTTAACAATCAGGTTCGGCTGGGAGGGGGGGGGGGGGAATTCTGATCGTTAGAGATGTGAATTGGGATCAGTTCCGATTCCAATTCACATCACTAATTTTTTTTAGTGAGGCCCGCGCCGATAAAAAAAACCCCACCCGACCCTTTAAAATTACCCCCTTAGCCTCCCCCACTCTCCCGACCCCCCCCCCAAAACTTTTTACACATACCTGGTGGTCCAGGGGGGCCGCGGGCAGCAATCTCCCGTTCCCAGGCCATCAGCTGCGCTAAAAAAAATGGCGCCGATGGCCCTTTGCCCTTACCATGTGACAGGGCAAAGGTAGCGCCGGCGCCAATTTGAATATTGGCAATACGGCCCGAGTGCAGGAGATCGATCCCGGACCCCCGCTGGACCCCCAGGGACTTTTGGCCAGCTTGGGGGGGCCTCCTGACCCCCACAAGACTTGCCAAAAGTCCAGCGGGGGTCCGGGAGCGACCTCCTGCACTCGGGCCGTATTGCCAGTATTCAAAATGGCGCCGGCGCTACCTTTGCCCTCACTATGTCATAGAGGCTGACCGTCGCTCCCGGACCCCCGCTGGACTTTTGGCATTCCTCTCCACTCGATATTTTATAGACCTCTATCATAGCTTCCATCAGCCCTTTCTTCTCTAAGCTGAAGTGCCCTAATCTTTTCACATTTCTCTATAGGGAAATAGTTCCATCTCCATTATCATTTTGGTTGCCCTTCTCTGTACCTTTTCTAATTCTGCTATATGTTTTTTGAGATGTGTTGACCAGAATTGCACACAATTCTCCAGGTGCAGTCTCAAAATAGAGTGATACAGAGGCAATATGATATTCTCTGTTTTATTTGCCATTGGGAATAGGTATTTGGGAGAAAAAAAATAGCAAATGAGACAAAATTTCCTATTTTGTTTCGGATCATTTTCAAAATGGAATGAGAAATTCCGATAACATTTTGTTGAAATTTCATTTTGTTTTGAAAACCTATTTTTAAAAAATATTGGTTGGGCCTAGGTTGGGTTGCCAACTGCTTTGTTTTGGTCCAAACAGCTAGGTTTTCATACATTCTGAGCAGCATCCAGTCAAAAGTACTGACCGGATGCTAAAAGTCCGGTTTTACAGATAGCTCCTCCTCTCCCCCACAATCTCCTACTTACAGGGAAAGGAAAGTAGGGTCAAAGCTTCTCAGAAGAGAGCCGCATTGTATTCCTTCCCTACCACTTTTCTTATGCTGTGATTGGACAACATAGGGAGCGGAGGTGGGGCACGCAGAGCCCTCAGCAACCAGTGGCTCCACAGATTTCTGTAACAATGACCATCTTGGTCCCCCCCCCCCCCACACACCCTCACAGCATACTGGGCCAGGACCCGAGACAGGGGCTGCAGTGAGCCAGCCGAGAAAGTTGCAGACACAGAGTAGAAGGTGAAGAAACAGACAGACTTAGGTACAGGATAAAGAAAGGAGAGAGACACAGAGGGGACAGAGACAAAAGGGGAGGAAATGGGAGATAGATACATGAGGAGCATGGAAGAGTTGAGAAACAGAGGGGGGCATGGAGAGAGGGAATGGGTCACAGCATCTTTTGCTCAGGCCAGCTGACAGCTGCAGCTGTCTGGCAAATTGCTTCCTCAGGAATCACTCTGGACCCATGCTATGTCCTGTAGCAGCTTGGAGTTTACCTTATGTTAAACATAAACATATTGTGACCCACTCACAGAGAAAATACAATCTTAAATATTATAATAATATTTATTTATGTAATATACAAATCCCTGTCTATACAAATCACATTCATACCATTCCATACATTCACACCAATTAAAAATATACAATCAATTATAAATATTTTCTATTATCATCTAACAATTTTAACTACTATACTCCATTTCCTAAACTAATAAATATATGTAGCAAACACTTCTTAATTATCATGTCCTAAAGTCGATTAGTTGTTTCATCGGCAACAATATCAGCGTTGTCCTCCCTTCTTATGTTGTCCAACAAAGAAATCTCTGTTTCACCCTCTCATACCAGGGCTTCTTCAGGGTCTAATAACCAATAATCTGCAAATTATTCTTCACTATTGCGATACTCTTCATGACTCATCCATTTTATAATTAATTCCCATTCATAATTCCATCTCCCAATGTATATACTCTAATAACAACTCCGTATCTCAAATATTTCCAATCGCAAATGTACTTCATCTCCTTAATTTCCAAAAACTATTGATTATGTTCTTCCAGAAATGACGTCCTCTGTAGTCGTTTCCTACACGTCACACAGAGGACGTCATTTCCGGAAGAACATAGTCTCTCTACCCCCCCCCCCCCCAGCACACACACACACCCTTCTAACAATGGGGGCACAGCAGGATATTTTCACCTACACTTCACCATACAAAAAATGTCTGGTGTCATCTAAGTAACAGAAACAAAAATTTCTTCCATTACCATGTACATTGTGAAATAATACAAAATTCTGGGGGAAATACAATTCAGCACATATGTAGCAAATCTACCATACTACAACATCACTAATTCATAAGACTCCAAAATCAATCACTCTACCTATGATTAGGCAGCACTGCAAATATTACATCAGACCCTAGAACACAAATCCACCTTCTGTTGGGGAAACACAATAAACAAGACAGATACATGTTCCTACACAGAAGCTTCATGCTACCAAAATACTTCATCTTAGTCATACATGCAAAGTGCCCCCCAACAATACAAAATAAGTAAACACAAATTAAAAACAGAAATATGCAGACAAAACTAGAATGGCAACCTCAAAAAGCCAGGCTCTGCATGCAGTGCAACACTGGAGTACTAGGAACAGACATGCATTTTCTCTTAGGCTAAGCTGGGCTTCAGTCATTGTTTTTGTGGGAAGTGAGGGCTGTTATGTGACATATCCTCCATAAGAAAAATGACAAAGTCACAGTGGCATCCACATAATATGGTTTTATGTTGGGACTGCTGAGCCTTTGTCGTTTCTTTTGTGAGAGTTGGTGGTGGGGGTAGGAAGGAGAGAGAGCAACAGGAGGAGAAGTGGGAGTAGTGAGAAGAGAGAAAGAGGAGGGGAGTGAGAGCAGGGAGAAGAGAGGAAGGAGGCCAAAGGAAAGAGGGATGAAACAAGGAGCGGGAGCAAGAGGGAGTGGAGATGGGGAAGGGATGTGAGGTACTGAAGGAAAAAGAAGGGAGGGAATGGGAGAGATGTAGGGTGCTGAAGAGGCGGGAAGAAGGAAATAGAGAGAGAGTAAGAAGAAGTAGGCTTAGGGATAGAGGTGGGAAGCTGAAGGAGAAGGGGAATGGAATCTAAGTGAGATGCTGAATAGAAAGAGGAGAGAGGCAGGAAAGAAAGAGGATAGGTCTGGGGTCAGGAAGAGAGGTCTGTTCCCAAGAAAAACAACAAAGGTTCTGCAGCCCCAATATAATATGGTACTATGTTGGGCCTACCGAGCCTTTAATGTTTTTCTGTGGGGATTTGGGGTGTCAGTAGGGATAGGGATAAGATAGGAGTGGTAGCAGGATGGAGAAGAAAGAGAAAATGAAGGGGTAGGAGCAGGGGAAAAAAGAAGGAGAGGGGCAGAAGGGAGAGGAAGAGATAGAGAAGGAAGGCTGAAGAGAGAGGAGGTATACTGAGGTAGAATGAAGGGAGCAAGAGTGGAGAGAAACACGGGCTGAAGGAAAAAACTGAAAGAAGAAGGCGTGGATGGGTGAAAGAGATGAAGACATGGATGAGAAAAGGGCAGGGAGCAGAGGGAGACAATTAAGGCTCTATAGCCCCAACATAATCCCGCCCCCCCCCCCCCAACAAAAATGATGACCAGGTCTCTCTTTCTCACCCCCTCCTCTTTCGTATTGCATCTAGCTTTTCTCTCTCCAGCAAACTCACCTCTCTTCCTTCAGCCCTTCTTCTCCTTCATCCCATTCTCTCCCCCTCTATCTCAACCCCTACTTGCTCTTGTCTTCTGCCCCATTCTCTCCCCTCAACCCTCTTCTCTCCCCTGCCCCACCTCCTTTCCCTTAATCCCTTCACTTACCCTCATTCATACCCTCTTCCCAAAATACCCTCACTCACCTTCTTTATTCCCATCTCCCATAATCCCCTTAAACTCCTTCATCCCACTTACCCACAATCCCTTCACCCCTTTACTGACTCCCTCACTCATCTCCTTCAGTCCCACCCTCACAATCCTTACTTTTTCAATTCCTCCCATTCACTCATCTCTTTCACTCATACCTCCAAAATTCCTTCACTCACCTCCTTCACTCCTATCCTCCAAACAATCCCTTCACTCTTTCACTCCTTCCCCACCATAATTCCCTCACTCAACTCTTTACTTCCACCTCCCACAAATCACTCCCTGCCCAGCTAACCCCCTGACTCTCCTTCTTCACTTCCACCTCCCATGATTCCCTTACGCTGCCAAGATTCCCTCACCACCTTCATGCCTTACCACTCACCTTCAATCCCTCCCTTGAAGAGAAGCTTAATTGGTGGCAGTGGGGATGACACATTATTTCCTTTCTAAGGCCCCCAACCTCCCAGCACTGCCACAATCCCCTCACTCACCCTCCATGATCTGAAAGAGAAGAAGGATTGTAGTCTTGTAGAACTTTGAGCCACTTCCTCCTCCTCAGCTGTTGGCATTTGAAGACATCATTCAGAAACTGGCAGTCAAAAAGGAGGAAGCGGCCCAAGACACTTCATGATCATGTTCCTTCTTATCTTTAAGAACATGGAAGGTAAGTAATGGGATCGGGGAAATGGTAGCAGTAGTGGTGGCAGTGGCCACTGGAGGGAGTGCAGAAATTTGGGGAGGACCATATCCCCTGCACCTCATCCTGTTTCCATGCCTATGACCTCATACATCACTTTGCACAGTTCTACATTATATGCTCATTTGCCATTAGGATGGCAGACTCACCAGGTCCTCTTGTCCATTCTCACAATTCTCTTCAGATTTAATAAGTTTGAAAAATTTTGTATCATGAGAAACTTTGATCACTTGACTTGTTGTTTCCATCTCTAGGTCAATTATAAATATATTAAAAAGCAGTGATCCCATTACAGATTGCTGGGACATTTCACTATTCACCTTTCTCCAATGAGAAAATTGATTATTTAGCCCTACTCTCTGTTTTCTATCTTTTAACCAGTTCTCAATCCACAATAGAGCATTGCCTCCTATCTCATAACTTTTTTATTTCCTCAAGTCTCTCATGAGATACTTTGTCAAACACATTCTGAAAATCCAGCTACCCCATATCATATCAACAAGCTCACCTTTATCCTGGATTCTCTTTAGCCTGGATTGCGGTAGCCTCACACCACAACCCAGGCACATCTGGTGATGCTAATGAACAATATTAGAAGCATATGCTTCCAGCATAGTTCCTATGATTACTATGGTGGAAACCTGCATTTCCAACATAGTTCCTTATTGCCACCAGATACGATGAACCTGGATAACAGTAGAAAGCTACTGCGATCCTGGCTAAAGAGAAACTGTATTTAAGGTACAGGTAGAGGAAAGGTTGGGGTGGGGGGAGGAATGAGAAGGCCCGTAGATTAAAGGATTTTAAAAAATAAAGATGGAATTTGGTAATGGGGTGTGGAGGAGGTGAGAGGTAGGCAGTCCCCATATTTTTTTAAAAATGTTATTTGGTCATTTTGGGGAGGAGGCAGCAGGTTCAAGCCTTGGAGTTTGGGTTGAAGGCAGAAGAGGATGGGTGTCTAGTTGTTTTGTTTTGTTTACTAGGATTGCCACTTAACCGGATATTTTTTGAAGATATCCAGTTAAGTGGCAGGTTATCCGGTCGCACAAATCAAGATACATTTATACATAACTAGCTATATTCAAAAGAGTATCTGGTTATCTTTAAAATTATCCAGCTACTGTTAGCTATATAACTTTAATCGGGAGTATTCAGTGGGACATTCATCCCACTGAATATCCAGGACAAGTTCTCTGGCTAAATAACCGGAAAATATGTTCACTATACGTCATAAGAACATAAGAACATAAGAAATTGCAATGCTGGGTCAGACCAAGGGTCCATCAAGCCCAGCATCCTGTTTCCAACAGAGGCTAAACCAGGCCACAAGAACATGGCAATTACCCAAACACTAAGAAGATCCCATGCTACTGATGCAATTAATAGCAGTGGATATTCCCTAAGTAAAATTGATTAATAGCCATTAATGGACTTCTCCTCCAAGAACTTATCCAAACCTTTTTTGAACCCAGCTACACTAACTGCACTAACCACATCCTCTGGCAACAAATTCCAGAGCTTTATTGTGCATTGAGTGAAAAAGAATTTTCTCCGATTAGTCTTAAATGTGCTACTTGCTAACTTCATGGAATGCCCCCTAGTCCTACTGAATATGGACCTCACTATGATCACTTTTACCAGGGGGCTCCAGCACTATTACCTCTCACACCAAATCATGTGTTCCACTAAGGATTAAGTCTAAAATAGCCCACCTTCTTGTCAATTCTTATATCAGCTGCTCCATGAAGCAGTCATTTATTTCATGTAGAAACTTTACCTTCTTAGAATGTCCTGATATAACATTTACACAGTCAATACTGGGGTATTTGAAATCACCCATTATTACTGTGTTAGCTTCCCTAATTTCTGTTAGCATTTCATTGTCTGACTGGTCATTCTGGCCAGATGGACAATAGATCGCCCCCACTGCTATTCTATTCCCCTTCTCACATGTAATTTCTATCCATAAAGGTTCTACAGTGCTTTTTATTTTCTGCAGAACATTTATCCTGTTTGACTTTATGCCTTCTATAATATATAGTGCCATCCCTCCACCAATTTGATCCATCCTGTAATTGCAATATAATTTATACACTGGTATCACAATATCCCATTGGTTATTGTCCTTCCACCAGGTCTCTGAGATGCCAATTATATCTACCTTTTCATCCAGTGTTAAACACTCTAACTATCTCATCTTATTTGTTAGTCTTCTAGCTTTTGTATACAGACATTTCAAAGTATGTTTTTTATTTGTATTAACAATCTGCTTATCAATTGACAGGGGTCATTTGGAATCTTCCTGCTCTGTCTGCTCTTTACTTAAAAGGCATCTTGGCTACTTTAGCATTTATCACACTGATTTTCTGAAAAGTGATCAAGAAAATTCAATAAACTAAACTAAACTAAACTAAACATCTCAAGGTTAATATTTGGGATGTGCATTCATTTTCAATGAAATAGACAATGGCAAGCAAATTGTCTATTTCGTCGCGTTTCGGGAGCACCCCAAAACAAAAATTGATGAAATTTCATGAAATTTCGTATTTGTGTTAGTGCACACTAACAGGACTTAGAAGGAGACAGTCAATGGGAATTCAGAACCATACCACTAGCTAATGAACTGATCCCTAATTGACACTTTTAACTTATTGGTAACATTTTTTGTTAGTGCATGCTAACATCCAGTTAGTGCACCCTAAGTCCTATTAGGGCATACTAACTCCGAAATTAGAAAACTAGGTAGTGCGCACTAATGGGACTTAATGCACACTAACATCTAGTTAGTGCTGTGCACTAACATCTAGTTAGTGTGCACCAAAGTCCCATTAGTACATACTAAGCCCGAAATTAGGGAAACCTGAAATAAATACCTCCCAAACCATTATAAAAATGAAATTTGACAGATAACGACCTGAAACGAAAATGACATGAAAAAGAAATTGTGCACATCCCTATAATCAAAGCCATTTAGATGGATAACACAAGTTATCCATCTGACTCATAAGATATCCATCTAACTCCAGGTTATTCAAGTTATCCATTTAACTCCAAATTATCCATTTAAATGTTTATTTTGAATACTGACCTCCTCTATCAGGATGCCCTAACTTCCCAGTTTTGTTAGTATCCTTCAAAGGTACATTATTCCAAACCATGTGCTGCTGAGTGACCGTCAGCTTTTTCCAATAATCTAGTTTAAAATCTGTTCTGTCTCCTTATTATTAAATCTGGGCTACTTCATGGTTAACATCACCAAAATGTGGCAGGATCTGTACTTCAGAACATCTAATGGTTCCAGCCAAAGAACAGAATATATGCCAATATGTATGCTTAAGAGAATACTTTGTGATAAATTTCAGCAGATTAACAATAAAGAATTAAAAGGGATTATTCTATACACCCATATGATTCATTCCTTCCTCACTTTCAAAGATGGCTAGAAAATGCTTGAATAGCCCCCCTGACCCATTTAGTGGAGGACCCTAGGAATCTGTCCTGGGACTGGTAGGACTCTTCCACAGCATACTGAAGATGACAGCAATTTGCCCAGATTAGATATATTCCACATATAAAAAAGGCTGAAGGAAAGCCAAATGACTGCTGACATAGTTAAAAGGTAAGGTGAAATAGTCTATTATAGCCAAAAGAATTTCATTCAAAAATGATAAGAAGGTCCAAATGAAGAAAATAGGAAGAAGCACAAGCACTGGCAAGTTATATGCAAAACATTGATAAGACATGCAAAAAGAGAATAGTTTACCTTAGAAGCAAAAGCTCAAAATAAAAATATTTTAAATACATCTAAAGAAGGAAGTCTGTGAAAGAGTTGGTTGACTATCAGATGATCAAGGAGTAAAAGGAGCACTTACATAGTCTTTATGGATCCACAGGGGCGGATTTTAAAAGCCCTGCTCGCGTAAATCCGGGCAGATTTATGCGAGCAGGGCCTTGCGCGCCGGCGCGCCTATTTTCCATAGGCCTGCTGGCGCGCGCAGAGCCCTGGGCCTCGTGTAAGTCCCGGGGTTTTTTGTCGGGGGCGGGGCCGATCGACGCGGCGTTTTGGGGGCGGGACGCAGCGTTTCGGGGGTGGGCCCCGGGGCGTGGCCGCGCCCTCCGTAACCGCCCCTGGGTCGTGTCTCGGTGCGCCAGTGGCCCGCTGGCGTGCGTGGATTTACGTCTCCCTCCGGGAGGCGTAAATCCCTGGACAAAGGTAGGGGGGGGTTTAGATAGGGCCAGGGGGGTGGGTTAGGTAGAGGAAGGGAGGGGAAGGTGAGGGGAGGGTGAAAGAGAGTTCCCTCCGAGGCCGCTCTGATTTCAGAGCGGCCTCGGAGGGAACGGAGGCAGGCTGCGCGGCTCGGCGCGCGCCGGCTGCCCAAAATCGGCAGCCTTGCGCGTGCCGATCCTGGATTTTAGCAGATACGCGCGGCTACGCGCGTATCTACTAAAATCCAGCGTACTTTTGTTTGCGACTGGTGCGCCAACAAAAATACGCGAACACGCATTTTTTAAAAATCTACCCCACCCGGGCGGATTTACGCGAGCAGGGCTTTTAAAATCCGCCCCACAGTGTTTATCCCATGCCCCTTTGAAATCCTTC